>NC_143151.1:19493634-19566635 GCF_041381405.1 Jatropha curcas | reverse complement strand
GGTTGACTTTGCTACAGTAAATTTGACTGTGCTACAATGAATTTGCTACAGCAAATTTAATTGTGCTACAGTGCATTTGCTACAGTAAATTTGACTCACAAGGCTCAAAGAGCCAATTTTTCCGGACTGCAAACAGTCCGGCCGGACCGGAGGCCATTTCGGAAGTTCACCGAAAATATATCAATATGGTACTTGAAACGTCCGGAATTTTACGAGGATCGCGGAACAGGTCCCGGAATATTTTTCGGAGGTCCGAAACTCCCAAAACAGCTCCCGAAGCGACACACGGTGGCCGCACCGGCCACGGCGGCGCCAGCCCCCACCAAGCGCGGGCGACAGCCCTCGCCCAGCGCGGGCGGGGCCTGGCGCCCAGCGCGGGCGAGAACCCTCGCCCAGCGTGGGCGGGGACCCTCGCCCAGCGCGGGCGAGGCCCCTCGCACCGCGCGCGGGCGAGGCCCCTCGCGCCGAGCTGCGAGCGAGACCCCTCGCCCGCGCGGGCGAAACCTCTCGCCTCGCGCGGGCGAGGGCCTCCCGCGACGCGACGCGGGCGAGGACTCTCGCCCGCGCGGCGAGACCTCCCGCCCCGCGCATGAGGGCGAGGCCTCTCGCCCGCGCGGGCGAGGCCTCCCGCGCCGCGCGAGGGCGAGGCCTCTCGCCCCGCGCGGGCGAGGCCTCTCGCCCCGCGCGAGCGAGGTCTGTCGCCCCGCGCGCAGGGCCTGGCCCCCCCTCGCGCCCTGGGCGAGGCCTGCCGCCAGCACACGCGGGGCCTCTCGCCCTGCGCGGGCGGGGCCTGTCGCCCCACCGACAAGGCGGTAGCTACCGCCGAGCCTGGGCGGCAGCTACCGCCCAGATTTTCTGGCGGTGGCTACCGCCATGCACGGCGGCAGCCACCGCCCGGGACCCGAAAATGGCCTATAAATAGGCCATTTTCAGGCTGTTTATGACTCTCTTGTCTGTATTGACGGACGAAACCCTCTCTCTCTCACGCTCCTTGCGTCTTCTTTACCGCTTTTTTGCATTTTAATTTAATTTTTATTGCACTTTTATTGTGATATTTGGTCACTAAAATTAAACAAAAATTAAAAATTAATTAATATACCTAAACGAGGAGCTTAATCTGGAGTTAAGAAGTGGCCGACGATTAAATCAGGTACGTAAATAAAATTCCGCCTATTTAATTTTAGCACTTCATGCATGCTTCTCTTCTACTCCCAATCATTCTATAACTGCATAAAAAGCATGCACGTCAACTAAAATTCCGCTTAATCAAAAAAATCAAACTTTTTACGGCCAAAAGTCGTAAAATCGAACCATTTTGGCGAAACGCCTTAAAATCAACACTTTCGACTAAAAGTCATAAAATCAATCATTTTAGCGACAAATCGCTTAAAATCGACATTTTTGGCATAATGCCTCAAAATCAATCATTTTCGGTTTAAAACCGTAAAATCAACCATTTTAGCGACAAATCGCTTAAAATCGACACTTTTGGCAAAATGCCTCAAAATCAATCATTTTCGGTTTAAAACCGTAAAATCAACCATTTTAGCGACAAATCGCTTAAAATCGACATTTTTGGCAAAATGCCTTAAAATCAATCATTTTCGGTTTAAAACCGTAAAATCAACCATTTTAGCGACAAATCGCTTAAAATCGACATTTTTGGCAAAATGCCTTAAAATCAATCTTTTAAGCGACAAATCGTTTAAATGAACCATTTTGGCACAAATGCCTAAATCAATCAATTTTCGGCAAAATGCCTAAACAACGTGCACAAAGCATACACACTTATGCACAAAGCATACACACTTATGCACAAAGCATACACACAAAAATGCACAAAGCATACACAAAATCATGCATAAAGCATACACACAAAATGCACAAAGCATACACACCCATGCATTAAGCATACCATTCAAAGCCCTCTAAAAGAGGCCTATCGAACTACGTTGACTTTGATCTTCCATTCAAACGGAAGTACGTAGGCACGTTCGGGATTTCACCCCGGGCGGCAAGTCAAAATCACACAAACATTTCATTAATCCATCATTCACCTTGCAAAGCATTCATCCATCGGTTAGTTCATCAGCATGACATAGTCTCGGGATCCACCTCGGGTTCGCAGACTGTGCCTTAAACATTGGGATAATTAATCTAGTAACTAGGTTAATTAAAAATGGAGTCACTTAGGGTTTTTTCCTAGTTTACCCTAAAATAATTAAACAAGGTGGCGACTCACACACTCACGTGCATTTCTTCCTTTAGTCACATGCATTCATATGCCTATGACATTTGGGGAGGGGTTCACAACGGTACGATGGTACAATTGCATGTCATGAACAACGGTCAAAAGTCGAAAGTCTCCAATTCCGGGTTGACGGTTCTTCATGGCGTACACATTCAGCAGCAAGAAGCAACAAGCTCGGATCCAAGGCAGATCTAGATCGGTAGACAAAACTTTGTTCAAGAAAGGTTCCAAAGGAAGACCTTGATCTACGTTTATGCCGTCAAGAAGGTAAACTGGGCACAAGGCCACGATCTCAGCTAGATCAACCTAGGACCTGGGGGCAAGGCTGGAGTTTCGTTTTGTTTAGGATGATGATCCATCACGGCGCATATTTCCTCATAGGTCGGAGTCACTTCAGAGTCCTCAAACCGGAAAACCATGGTGTTCGGATTGAAATGAGAAATGAGCCAAGACAAGAAGCCAGGGTTAGGTTTTAGGTCTTTGAAGTATCTTAACCAGGCTAGTTGATCCAAAGGAGAGATTTGCCATAGGTCGTCAAGAATGGATTGGACGAAAGATGAGACTTGGCTTCTGAAGGCCATGGAGGAAAATCACTTAAGAAATCGATATGCTTTGGACACTGGATGGGAAGGAGGTGCGAAGCGGAATTTATATTTATAGGAAAGTGAAGAAACCGATGGGCGAGACATCACCATCACTCAATTTAATAGTCATCGTCAGAGGTAGTTGAAAGGACAATCCTGAATAGTCCATTCGGGTCGGTGAGCATTCAAATCTGCATTGATCAAAAAGAAGGACGGCTTGTACAATAAGGAAGTTGAGTCTTTATGATTACATTAATCGAGAAAGGGTAGTTGAGCCATTACGTCCGCATTCACTGAGTGGACCACCCTATCAGGTAAGTACTACGCTATGCTCTCTGTTTGGAAAGTGATCCTTAATCATGTTCCATGTTAAGTTCATTATTTTATTTACTTTATTTTATTTTTATTTTATTTCATTTATTCATTTACAATAAGTCGATTTACTGACCGCTAATGAGGTGAACCATTCTTGTGAATAAATGGTACATCGTTATTTTGTATTTGGTGTTGTGTTCGTGTTTTGTCTTTACAGGAACAAGACTTCACAGTTACGAAACATAAACACACATAAAATGACAAAACCAAGTGTTGTAAAATGTAAATAATATCATAAGATGCTGATATAATTGTACAATCACAAAAAATAAATAAATCGAAAATTAATAAAAATTCAAAATGTTTAAAGTGTTCAAAAATGGAGAGGACGCGCAACAAGACTACCGCCGCCTACGGCTAGGACCAGCGACAGTCGGAGGGGGTGGAGATGGTGATCCGTCGTCGGAGGAAGAGCCGCCCTCATCCTCATCAGAAGAGTCGAGTGGGATGCCCTCAACCTCTAGCCTCGTCCGAAGCCGGTCCACCTCCGCCTGAAGCCGGTTCACGGCACTGGACTGACGGGACTGATGCCTCCGTAGTCTCCCATTCTCCAACTCCTGCAAAGACAAGCATATGTAAGAAAGGTCATCAAAATAATAAGGAGCAAAAAGGTGAAAATGTGTAAAATTCATACCAGCTCATGTCGCTCGGAGTAGAGTCGGTCGATGTAGGACCGGGCAAAGCCGAACCGCTGACAGATCTCCTGATATCTCTGAGCCGGCACCTGCAAACAATAAAAATCCATTAAAAGGGATATTCAGGTAAGGTACTTCTAACTTTGTATATTCGGTTTATAACTTACATGAGTGCTATGCTCAGGATCCAGCTGTACTGGAGGAGGAGCCTGCCGCAGGTCTGCAGGAATAATGATGCCAGATCCCAAGCCAAGGCCAGGATCCAACACCACCTCCATACCTGGCGGAAACGGGACATCGCCCAGTACAACACCGACTGGTCCGGTCGGGGCCGCCACGCCACCCGTCTCAGCTGCTGCCTCAGCCCGGTAATGAGCTGCGGTCTTGTGCGTCTTCCGCTCCTGCATTCAGTCACAAAGAGAGTAATACCATCAGTAAGTTGAGACGAAAAGAGGAGTAGTAACAGTGAATGAAGTTGAAGGTCAGATGAATTACATGGGTGTACTCGAGAACCTCGGGAAGTCGAGCCTGCATCCGAGAGGCAAAGTAAGAAGGAAAATCACCGGCAGACAGGAAATCGTTCGCCGAGAAGCCTCTATACTCTACCTTCAGGTCCTCTCGTGTCAAACCCTCCTGCAGACACATATGCCGGGGAGGGGCACGAGGCACTCTCCGCTGTGCTGGAGCGATCGGAGTGTCAAAAACCCGCTCGCCAAGGAAATACCGGTCGGCCTAGTAGCCTCGCAGCAGCAGCCTCGACCGAGTATGCAACTCAGCCACCTCCCGGCCCGGATAGGTCCTCCAGGCCTCGCAGTCCCATGGCTCTAAAGATAGCTGCAAAAATGATGAGAAATTAACATTAGTAGTGTGTCAGAACAAAGAAAGAGAGAGACAAACTACAGATTCAGAGATTCTTTCTGTACTCACATCGGACAACTCCCGATCGTGAAGGAAGCTCCGCCAGTACTCCGGATCCTCGCCACTGGCATAAGTGTGATGGCAGTGGGCCAGATAGCGAGGAATCCTCCTAGACTCGACGGGTGAGTCACCGCTAGGACCGCCAGGATAAATGCAGTACTCGTAAGCCCACACCTGTAGCAGAGACAGAAAATAACATCAGTTAATTGAACAGTTGAGAACAGCGGATCAAAGAAGAAAAGAAAAAAAAAGAATGAAAGTGTGTTACCTCCAAAGGCCGAATGAACAGCCAGTTTGACTCACCGCTACCACGGGTCCAGACATCCAGACCATGGTAAAGATGAGCCAAACCAAGTGTGGCCCAGTCGAAGGACCCGACCTGGCTCAGATCCCGAAGACACGCCAGCACCGCAGGGTCTCCCTTATTCTGGGAGGTGCACAGCAGCTAGGAGGAAATGATGTAGAACAAGAAGGACCGAGCAGCCTGGTCCCCCTCCTCGCGAATATACGCAGGAGCAGCAGGTCAGACATCCTCTGGCAACTCTCGCCAAGCCTCCAACCGGGTCCTAATCCTCTCGGCCCAAAACCGGAAGACCATCTCGTAGGACATACATCCCTGCACGGTGTACCGAGTCTGTAAGGTAACACCGAGCAAGGAGCGCACGAGCTGAGCTCCGATGGCAGCTGTCTGGTACCGAGCGTCTAGCGGGGGAACCGGACCAGTGAAGCGTAAGCCGGTAATAGCAGCATAGTTCGTGGGAGTGAGGGTCATCTCTCCAAACCCAAACACAAAAGTGTGCGTGCAGTCGTTCCACCGCTCCATCAACGCATATCGCATAGCGGGCGGGAAACGAGGCTGTGTGCGGCGCAATCCAGCGGCATAGTCCCCGAAACCTGCAGCGACAACCTGTGCTCGCATAGGAGGGTCCAGGAGATCCCAGAAGGCAGAAGCATCAGTAGTCGATCCGCCTGAGCGGGCCTTGCCCAGATTAACCTGTAAGAAAATTTCAATTTCAATAAATATAAGACTGATAATTGTTAATTTTCTTCTATGACAGGATAAACAAAAGACTCGAGTTTTGGTTGGAACCATAGCTGCGTCACGCAGCTCCCAGTCGCGTCACGCGTCTACAAAGTCGCGCCACGCAGCTTTACCCAAATTACGCAATCAGAAGCATAGCCGCGTAGCGCACCTTAGCACCTGCGTCACGCCACTCTACAGTTGCGTCACGCAACTGTTCAACATGTGTGGCCCCAGGAACAGATGCGTCCCGCGACCACGAAGTCGCGCCACGCATCTCTCTAGCCGCGTCGCGCAACTGTTCGAGACTCTCATTCATTGACGAATAGTCGCGTCACGCAACTGTTCTTCCTAAGAATAGCTGCGTGACGCAACTGTCGAAGGTATGCAGCAGTTTAATTTTAACTTTGTTTCACTACGTTTGTATTGTTTTTGTGCAATTCAATTACAGGGCAAAATCAAGCCGTCTAGAGTTATCAACAATCAAAAGTTAACAAGTCAAGGTCTAAACACAGTCAAAAGAAGTCGATCCTAAGGTTCAAGGCAAACTAGGGTTTCTGGCGCCTCGAATAGTCGCGTCACGCAACTGTTCCCATAAGAACAGCTGCGTCACGCAACTGTTCATGGAAGAACAGCCGCGCCACGCAACTCCTACCTGCGTGACGCGACTGCCGACGCAGGCACAAACAGTGAAAGATAATCCTATTGCTACAGTTACGGATCAAAAGCAGTAAAAACAGAAAATTGAAGAAATTTTGTACTTACCTCGGATAGAAAGCCACGCATCTGACTCGTTTCATACCGGACTGGAAATTCCGAACCCGGCAACGGAAGGAGCTGCAATGGTCGCGTCCCGGGGGTTAGCGGGTTCCGGTTCACCGGCACCGGCTCACCGTCAAACGTAGGAATATCGGGCAGGGCCCCGAGAACCTCCATCTCTGGAGTGTGGGCAGAAGCAGGGATTTCTGAGATCTGAGACATCCTTTCAGTTGAACAGTTTAGAGAATTTATAATCGCTTAGGGTTTGTGAATAAGTGAAATTGTATCGATTGAGAAGGAAACTACTTATAGTGAAACCAGCTGGGCCAAAGCCCATTCAACTGGGCTCAACAAGAGCACTGGGCCCGTTACCCCTTTTCGGGCCCAACAGGCCCACTTAGCCCATTTCAAAAGCTCACGACGGCCCCTTCCGACGACATGACGTCGATATACGGCTCATATACGGCTGCAACCTTCACCAATTCACCGCACCGAGATCAAGAGCATCAAATTGTCCAAATTACCCTCAGGTAAGTTCCCTTTTAAACACTATATCATAAAGGATATACTTGAAATATACAGGTAACAGTTCTGTTAAGTCTTTCCTGCTAAAATTTTTGGTAAAATTTTCACAAAAATAATAATAATGCGTTTATAAAAAGTGAATACTTTTGGTTCTTAATTGGAATTCCGGACTAGGGGCAAAAGTATGACCTTTTGCCTTAATAAGAATTTTTGCATGGGAACATGTGATGTTCCAATATCTTTCTAACAGAAAGCAAGGTCTGTTTGTACACAGACATTGCTCTTCTTTTTCTTGTGAACAATTTCTTTCAGGCCAACCGGTGATGGTTTTTCGAAGCCGATAGGTCCTGCTGATTAGTGATGGTGCATTGCGAAGCTAGTCAGAACAATTTCAAAACAGTGATGATGTATTGCGAAGCTGTTTGAAATCTTCTTCCCCAGTCAATGATGTTGAGTTGCGAAGTTGACCAGGGTAAAACCAATATTTTTCGAGCTGATCAAACCGAGCCTCGAAGATACCTTTTCAAGACCGACTGGAGCCGACAAAGCCGATCAAACCGAGCTGAGTAGGTGGCCAGACCAAAGTCCTTCAAGCCGATCAAATAGAGCTTCGAAGACTTTGTCATCAAATCAACATTTTTCGGGCCGATCAAACTGAGCCTCGAAGATGCCTTTTTCAAAACTGACTGGAGCCGACAAAGCCGATCAAACCGAGCTGAGTGGGTGGCCAGATCAAAGCTCTTCAAGCCGATCAAACCGAGCTTCGAAGACTTTGCTATCAAATCAACATTTCTCGAGCCGATTAAACCGAGCTTCGAGAATGTCTCTTCAGATTACATGGAAGCCGACAAAGCCAATCAAACCGAGCTTAGGAGGCAACCAGATGGTTGACTCAGCATCTTTTCAAACCAATCAAACCGAGTTTTGAGAGGATTGCCTGAAAGAAGGCGCGTCAATAGACCACTTTAACATTAATCGTTTATACAATTAATGATAAAGTGGGGGGGCAAACTGTTGACGCATGGTTTTATGCCCCCACCTGACCCAATGATGATATGAGGACAAGGGACGAGGTTTCACGATAAATCAGGAGTGGTTGAACCAAAAATCAAATCAAACTGCACAAAGGAGTCTGACCCGTGTTAGGGCTGCGTCACGCAGCTAATACCTGCGTGACGACACTCTTAGTTGCGTCACGCAGCTCTAACGGGTCTGACACCCCTGGCGCGCGCCCGTGCAGTGGCCTGTACTGTTTGTATGGTTACGCGGCAACTGTACGAAAAGTAAGTCGCGTCACGCAGGCTTACGGGTGCGTCACGCAGCTACTACCCGCGTGACGCGACTGCCCTGTTGCCCTAACCATATAAATACTACATTACACAGCAAAAACAAAGATTTTGAAACTTTTCTCATTTTCTCTCAATAGACTAAGGCATTTTAGATAAAAAGAGAAAACGATTGCGGCTAGGGTTTTTCCTCAAAGACTCAAGTGAGTAAACTTGAGGAAGATCAAGCCTCTAACAGTTTAGTTTTAGAATCAAAAGGCATAAAAAATATAGTGAGAGAAAAAGAGAGAAAAGAAAGAAAAGATCAAAACATTTTGGCTTTGTGAAGATCTCGATATTACCTTCCTGGAATCGTGAAACAACGTCCTTAAGCCCATCTTGGCGCATGCAATCCTCGAATCTGAGGGCAAGGTAACGATTCTAAATATTATCTTTCAGTTCTAGCATTTTATTCCTTAAAATCTCATTTTTCAAGTGATTAATTAGTTTGGTATTGGTTAAAAGTCGTTTTGCCCATTTTTGAGTATTTCTAAGTTGTATTAAATCACTGTTAACAAGAAAGAAACGTAAAAAGGATAGTTTGAAAGGTAGTTGCGGACCAGGGCAGCCGCGTCACGCAGCTCCCACCTGCGTGACGCGACTGTTCATGTCCAAAAGTCTTTAATCCGGACTGGACCACCTGCGTGACGCAGCTATTCGCATGCCCAGGATACTTGTATATTTAATGTGCTATTTTGGGATGAATAAGCAATAAAACTAAGAATTTTAAATAAGTCGCGAATGGTTCCGTCACGCAGCTAGGAGTTCTGTCACGCGACTGTTCTTCATAGCACAGCTGCGTGGCGCAACTGTGCCAACTTCCAGTAATATTTTAAGAGTTGCGCCACGCGACTGTTCTTCATAGAACACCCGCGTGACGCGATTGTTCTAAGGTTCCATAATCAATAAGAACACCCGCGTGACGCGACTGTTCTTCATGGAGCAGCTGCGTGACGCGACTGTCCTAAAATTCCAGAATAATTTCCTTGTTTCGTTTTAAGTTCATGTTACTAAGTAGATTTTAATCTTAATTCAGAAAATGATTAATTATGGGCAAATTAAGATTTAATCAAATCAAATTAATTAATTATTAATGATTATGAGGTTTTAGGGTTTATTTCTCTTTATTTATTATTTATTATATTATCGAAATCGGTTTGTGGCCCGCCTTTAACCATAAGGCAAGAGCGGGTCTTTTAATTATTTTTACTTGCTATATATATTGTGGATGATGAATGTGGTGATTAATTTATTATGAATGCAATGGATGAAATTAATTGGGACGGTTAATTAATTTTCCACATAGGAGCTCGGTTCGATTTATTCGGGTTGGATTTAAATAATTGGCTTTTCTAAAATAAAATCAAATTAGAAATTGTAGGTTAAAAGAGGCCGGTTTTTTCGGGCGTCGGCTTCCAACGGGCCGACGTACCCAATTCCCTTACCTAGAACCTCATTGGTTCGCTTGACCAGTTTTCCAAAATAAAAGGCCTTGAATCAAATGGGTTAAAATGGAGTCACTTTTATAAAATAAAATCAAAACGGTCCCATTGCCGAAATAATGGGTGGCGACTTAAAATGTTTTATAAGACCGATTTATCGGCACCGCACATCCAAAAAAGATTTTTATCACCTTTTTTCAATAAAATAAACAAAATAAAACCCTTTCGATTTTTCTCCGGGGGGAAAACACACCGTCTCCGCCCCCTCAGGTGGCTGCTGGTCCGAGCCATAGGCAGCGGTAGTCCTGCTCCGCATCTCAGCCGTTTTTTGACATTTTTTGAACATTTAGTAGTTTTATATTATTTTATTATTTTTAGGAGGACTGTACAGTTATATCATTATTTTTATGATATTATTTATATTTTCACAACATTTTGCCTTTATTATATTGTTGTATGTGTTTATGTTTTACAACTGTGAAGTCTTGTTCCTGAAAAAATAAAACACAAATACAAAAACATGAAAAAAAAAGAAAAGAAAAAAAAAACGGCGTCCCATTTATTTATAAAAGTGGTCCACCTTGTTAGTGGTCCATGGACCGATTTATTGTAAATGAATAAAATGAAATAAAATGAAATAAGTAAAGAATGAAATAATGGACTTAAAATGAAATATGACAAAAAACAATTACTAAATAGAAGTGGATCGTAGTACTTACCTGACGAGACGGTTAATGTGGTCATAAAAATTCAACCTTCTGATTGTACAAATCGTCCTTTTTATTGATCCATGCGGGTTTAAATGCTCACCAACCCAAACAGTCCATACATAAATATTTTTCCAACTACTCTTGACAGCGGACATCAAGTCGAATGATAACGATGCTTCGCTCATCGGTTCCTTTACCCTTCTACAAATGAGGATTTCACTTCATTTCTCCTTCACATCCATCATTCGAAACAGATCAGTTTCTTAAGTGACCTTCTTCCATGGCCTTCAGAAACCAAGTCTCATCTTTCGTCCAATCCATTCCTGACGATCTATGGCAAGTTCCTCCTATGAACCAGCTCGTTTGGCTGAAATATTTCAAAGACTTAAAGCTCAACTATGGTTTCTTATCTTGGCTCGTCACTCATTTTAATCCTAACACCATGGTTTTCCGGTTTGAAGACTCTGAAGTAACTCCGACCTACAAGGAGATGTGTGTCGTGATGGATCATCATCCTGATCAAGACGAAACTCCGGCTTTACCCCCAGGTCCTAGGTATTATCTAGCTGAGATTACGGCCTTGTGTCCAGTTTACCTTTCTGAAGGCATAAACGTGGATCAAGGTCTTCCCTTGGAACCTTTCCTGAGCAGGGTTTTGTCCATTGATCTAGATCTCTCTTGGATTCGAGCTTGCTGCTTCTTGCTGTTGAATGTGTATGCCATAAAGAATCGTCAACCTAGAATTGGAGATTTCTGACTTCTGACCATTGTTCGTGACATGCAATTGTACCATCATATTGTCTTTATGATGATCATGGGAGAAACAATGTGTTGGGCCAGGGATATTATCCTTCACATCACCAACTTCAATGTTCATCATCGCGGTTGTCCATTGCTATTGTAAGCCTGGGCTCTGGACAAATTAAGCCTGATTCCTTCGGTTCCAGCTCGCTTAATACCAACCTATGGGGCTGCCATCTTTCAATCTCGGTCTCGGAGACGCTTCGATTTTGGAGGTAACCCTACAATTCGGTGGACTTGTCCTTGGTGGAGGATCAGACTGGTCACAACCGGAAGTATGAATCTCAATTATGTATTGTATGCCAGTCTAGACCGTTCCATGGCCTATTTTCCCGATAGGATCAGCCGTTAGTATGGGATGATACAGCGTGTTCCCAGAGTCCATAACTTCGAGAGTGGTCTGATAACACCGCATCTGTTGACCAATTTTGCTGACCGTTGGCAAAACAGAAACACCATGTATTTAGATGAAGGAACGATGCAGGACACCGTGACACCCGCATACGTCAACTGGTTCTTTACTCCATAGTGATGTCATGCTCTGTGAAAATTGGCCTCTGCTGATAGGCCCCATTAGAATAAATTGTTGCTTTTCTTTTGTACTCAGGCCATGAGCTTTTATTTAAATGTATCTGCTCGCCTTTTAATTAATGATCCCGATGATCCTGTCTTTATTAATTCCTATTTTCTGCAGACATGAATCAACAACAGACAACAAATTTTTTCTTTTGAAATCGTTTGTTGCATTAGTTATTTGGGCCTCCTGCCCTTGGGTTAATAAATGAAAGCTCATAAAGAAAGAGATTATTCTGTAAAGATAAAAGCTTACACTGGGAAACAACAAAGAATGGGGTGACTATTTTATTACCTGCATAAATCAAACAAAAATAACAAATGTAACTCCTTTATGTATGCATGAACCTATATGTGTACTAAGGTTTATTCAAGGTTTTATATTGATCTTTCCGGGGAAATCACTGAGAAAGTGGTGCTCGTCCCTCCAATCAATGTCTTAAAAGAGTTCATTGTTTAGGCAGGACCAACAGCCAGAACATTTTAAACCAAATGAGTCGATCTTTAATCAAATAAGCAGAGAGGAAGGTCTTGCATTCTTCGACCATAACCCCGGAACAAAAAGAAAAATTTTGAAATTCAAATCCTTTATTAATCTTACTTCTTTTCGACATTTTATAGAAGTAAAGAAAGTTTATTCTAAAACAATGGTCATTTGCTCTAACTATTCGATTTCCTATTCTCCTTCAAGTCGAGTTGATGACGTTGAGCGACCAATCACAAATTAATCATAAACGCATGGCATGGATTCTGCATTTAAACTAAGCACCACGCGTTGATCCCGAAAATTTTATTTTATTATCATTTTTATTCATGCTCTAACTTTTTCCTAGGCCGCCCTTTCGGGTTTTCAACCTAACAAGCTTAATTTTTGCCTAAGCCGCCCTTTTGGGTTTTCAACTTAGCTAAAATTTTTTTTTTAATCGAAATCATCATTTCAGGCATAAAATTTCTTCATTTGATCTTGATTGATAATTCGGTTGACAGGCTCTCCTTCCATGGTGACTAATTCAGCGGCGCCTTTTGCTAGTAACTTGTGAACTCTAAACGGTCCATGCCAGTTGGGTTTAAATTTCTCACCAGGGTGATTTTGGGCTTCGTGATCCAGTAATCTGATCAAAACCAAATCTCCGTTCTTTAATGCCCTTGGATGTACCCGTTTATTGTAGAAACGAGCAATTCTTCTTTTTCTCATCTGATCCTGGAATCGAGCATTCAGTCTTCTTCTGTCTAAGAGTGCCAAATCTTCATATCTCTTCTTGATCCATTCCTCTTCGGTCAGACCAGCTTCTACCAAAACCCTGAGAGACTTCTTTTCGAGCTCTACTGGTAACACTGCCTCCATTCCGTATACAAGTTCAAAAGGAGAGGCTCCATTTACTGATTTGAATGTAGTGCGATGCCCCCAGAGCGCGAAAGGAAGTTTCTTAGCCCAGCTTCTGTACTTTTCACACATCTTCGACAGGATTCTTTTGATCTCCTTATTTGCATCTTCTACTGCACCATTAGCCTGAGGGCGATAAGGAGAAGAATGGTGATGCTCAACCTTATATCTATAAAGCAATTGGCCAACATCTGCTTGGAAATGAGAACCGTTATCTGTAACTATGTGATGGGGAACACCATAGCGACAGAAAATGTTCTGTTCAATGAATCTAGCCACATGTTTGGCGGTTAAAGTTTTATAAGATTGAGCCTCAATCCATCTAGAGAAGTAGTCAATTGCAACCAATATATATTGATGGTCGTTTGATGCTGCTGGCGAGATTTTGCCGATTACATCTATGCCCCATGCAGAGAAAGGCCAAGAAGGAGTTGTCAGATGGAGTTCAACAGCAGGTAAGTGGTTTCTATTGTCATGATATTGGCAAGCTTTGTAATGACGCACATATTGAACACAGTCACCTTCCATCTGCATCCAGAAATATCCATGCCTCATGATTTTTCTTGCTAGGCTCATGCCGCTTAGATGAGTACCACAAACTCCTTCATGCACCTTCCTCATTATGTCTGCTCCTTCTTTCTTACTCACGCATCTTAGCAACATCCCGTGCCAAGCTCTTCTATAGAGTTCGCCATCGGCTAGAACATAATTCAAAGCCATTTTTCTGAGAACTGCGCGGTCTTCTTTCGTAGCATCATCAGAAAAAGTACCGTCTTTCATATACCTCAGAATATCCGTGAACCATGGTTCTTCCTCCGACTCTACCTGGTTCACAAAATGTTCTTTATAGCACGGGATATTGGTTGTGGTAATGATAAATGGCTTCTTCGGAACTTTACTCAAATCTTGCCAAGCTGATGCTAAGTTTGCCAAGGCATCTGGAATTCTGTTATAGGTTCTTCCTATGTGAGTGAAAGTGATCTTGTCGAATAGTGCTGCCTTTTTCAACAAGTACTCAACATAGGGTTTTAGTCTTTCTTCCTCTACCTTCCATCTCTCGTTATCATGTTCAATAACCAATAAGGAATCTCCTATTACCTCGACCTCCTTAGCACCGGATGCAAGGAGAGCTTCCATTCCCATGATGCATGCTTCATATTCAGCCATGTTGTTAGTGACTGAGAACAACAGTCTCTTGCACATCGTGGTAACCTCTCCATTAGGTGCTTCAATTACAATACCAGCTCCGGCTCCGTTTCTGTTGGCTGATCCATCAAAGTACAATTTCCAAGCCCCTGTCTCGATACATTGTAAGTGTTCATCTGGAAACTCCAATTCCCAAGGTTCATCACTTGTAATTGGATTTTCAGCCAGGAATTCTGCTACAGCCTGACCTTTGACCGTTTTCTTCGTTACAAACTCTGCATCCACGCTAGACATTTGAATTAACCACTTAGACAACCGTCCCTCTAGAGTAGGCGTTCTCTACAAATACTTCAGAGGATCAATCTTGGAGACAAAAGTGACCTTAAAGGAATCAAAGTAAGGCCTCAACTTCTTTATCGACCACACTACTGCCATGCATGTTTTCTCCACCAAGTTGTACTTCTCCTCTATAGGCAGTAGTTTCTTGCTAATGTAGTAGATGGCCTTTTCTACTCCAGCGGCGTCCGGCTGTATCAACATTGCTCCAACTCCTGCATCTTCTACAGACAGATATAAGATCAAAGCTTCTCCTGGTCTTGGTGAACTAAGCACCGGTGGATTCATCAAGTATTTCTTTATGTGATCAAAGGCTTTCTGGCAATCTTCGTTCCACTTGACTGGCTGATTTTTCTTCAGTAGCTTAAAAATTGGAGCATAGGTGATGGATAACCTCGAAATGAACCTGCTGATGTACTGAATTTTACACAAGAAGCTTCTCACCTGACGCTCTATTCTTGGCGGTTCCATGTCCTAAATGGCTTTTATTTTATCGGGGTCAACCTGAATCCTGTTAGGTCCTACAATAAAACCTAACAACTTCCCTTTTGTTACTCCGAATACGCACTTCTTGGGATTGAGCCTCAAGTTATACTGTTTGACCCGTGCAAAGAACTTCTCCAGCATTTCTGCGTGTTCTTCCTGTGTTTTTGTCATGATCACCATGTCATCCACATATACTTCTAGTCCTTTATGGATCATATCATGAAATAACGTTGTAGCCATCCTCTGGTATGTCGCCCCGGCGTTCTTCAATCCAAATGGCATTACTCTATAGCAAAACGTTCCGAAATCTGTGGTGAAGGCTGTCTTGTGCTTGTCCACTAAGGCCATCAGTATCTGATTGTATCCGGAGAATCCGTCCATGATAGAATAACATCCCATTCCGGCAGCACTGTCGATCAAAACATCTATGTGCGGAAGTGGAAAGTCATCTTTAGGCGAGGCTTTATTTAGGTCCCTGTAGTCAACACAGACCCTTATCATCCCGTCTTTCTTCAGCACTGGAACTATATTTGCCAACCATTCCGGATAGTGAACTACTTCTAAGAATCCTGCATCCAACTGCTTCTGGACTTCAGCTTTGATCTTATCCTGCCACTCTAGTCTGACCCTTCTCCTTTTCTGCTTTACTGGCTTAACACTCGGATCAGTAGGAATGAAGTGCTCTGCTATTGATCTGTCAATCCCTGGCATGTCCGCATAGCTCCAGGCAAATATCTCTGAATTTTTTCTAATACGTTCTTGAAGATCCTGTCTGAGCTCAGGTTTAAAGTCTGATCCGATTTCGATTATTTTAGGATCTTCAGTGGTGCTTAAGTTAAAAGCAAAATGATGCAATGCATTTATGTCAAATATGCGCGTGGTATAGTCAATGCCATGAACGTGACAATCAGGAAAACAAGAAAACAAGTAGTCAAAGTTCACTTCCATTGATTGAAATAAAAGAGGAAAACCATCCATAGTGTTCTCAAAACAAGCATCAGAAAAACAAAACACAGGATTAATTGCCTGCTCAATACATTCATTACAAGTGTTCTTTATTGCCTGGATTACTTCATCGGCATCTGCATCTTCGTCTTCCTCCGGGGTAGCTTCCACTTTCTCTTCCACCGGCTTCATCTTCAATGCCTTCCTCTCTGCCTCTTCGGCATCTTCAGCAGCTAGAACCGACTGGAGGATCCGTGCCTTGGCCTTCTGCTCTTGCACAAGCTTGGAAGCTTCATCCCCAATCCCCAAAAAGTCTTCAAACTCTGATATCTTCTTTGACCATTCAGATTCAGTGCCTGCTTCCGTCATACACATCATAAATTCAGTTCCATCCACCAGCTGTTCCAAGGAAGGTTCGGGTGTCTTGACTAGTCTCTCCTCATAATCAGTCATGAATATCTCCAAGCCAGGGTAGGTCTTCCCCCTACTCTGAAATTCTCCTTCGGCTTGTGGAACAAAAAAGATATGATTCAAATTTGACCCTTGTGAATACTCAAATTTTGAGGCTCAAAAAGTCAGTTTTCTGGGACTGCAAACAGTCTGGTCGGACCGGAGGTCATTTTGAAAATTTACCGGAAGTATGCCAATATGGTACTTAAAACGTCCGGGACGTCGCGAGGATCGCGGAATTGGTCCCAGAATATTTTTTGGAGGTCCAGAACTCCCGAAAAAGCCGTCGGAATGAAAAAAACTGGCGAATGGACAGGATACGGCGGCAGCGGCTGCCCTAACTAGCGGCAGCGGCTGCCGTCCCCGGCGGCAGCTGCCGCCCTCCGGCCTGAATTTGCCTATAAATACAGCCCCGGCACTCCGTTTTTACGCACTCAGTCTGTGTTGACGGACGCTCCTTCTCCCTTACGCTCCTTGCGATTCTTTACTGCTTTTCTGCATTTAGCATAGGCTTTTATTGTTTTGTTGTTGTGATACTTGGTCACTTAAATTAAAATCTAAATTAATATTCCCCAAACGAGGAGCTTAATTAGGAGTTTCCAAGCTGAAGCTAAGAAGCGGCCGTCGATTAAATCAGGTACATAAACGAAACTCTGCCTATTTAATTTTGGCATTTCATGTATGCTTCTCTTCTACTCCTAATTCTACAACTGCATAAATGCATTCACGTCATCATTAGGCAAATTAACTGCCTCAATTAAATAAGTTTAGGCTAAAATGCCCGGTTAATTAATAATCGTGGTATTTAAACCTAAATCCGACAATATTGGCTAAAGCCTAGTTAATTAATAGCTATGGTATAATCGCCTTTATTTCGAACAGTCTGGCTTAAGTTCAATTAATCAATAATTGTGGCTAAACGGCCTTAATTAAACACGTTTTTCTTGGCAATAAATTGCCTACATTGCAAATCAATTAATCACTTTTGGCAAACAGATTGCCTATAAGTAGATTAATCCTTTTTAGCGACAAATCGCTTAAATCGAAATTTTGGCTAAAAGCCTTCAAATAATTGCTTTTGGCAAACAAATTGCCTTAAATCAATCAATTTTGGCGACAATCGCCCAATCATCAATTTTTGGCAATAAATTGCCTAAATCAATATTTTGGCTTTAAAGCCTTCAAATAATCAAATTTTGGCTACAATCGCCTAAGTCACATCAATTTTTTGGCAACAATTGTCTAAATTAATCTTTTTGGCTAAAAGCCTTAAATCAACACTTTTGGCAACAAATGCCTGAAACAATCAAATCAATCAACTCTTTGGCAAAATGCCTAAACAAAATGCACAAAGCATACACACACTCATGCATAAAGCATACCCATTCAAAGCCCTTTTAAAAAGGCTAATCGAACTACGTTGACTTTAATCTTCCATTCAAACGGAAGTACGTAGGCTCGTTTGGGATTTAACCCCGAGCGGCAAGTCGAAATCACTTAAACATTTCATTGGTCCAATTACATCATTCATCTTGCAAAGCATTCATTTTTTTTGGTTAGTTCATCAACATGACATAGTCTCGGGATCCACCTCGGGTTCGTAGACCATACCTTAAACATTGGGATAATTAATCTAGTAATTAGGTTAATTAAAATTGGAGTCACTTAGGGTTTTTCCTAGTTTACCCTAAAATAATTAAACAAGGTGGCGACTCATACATTCACGTGCATTTCTGCCCTTGTCACATGCATTCGTATGCTTGATATTCGGGGGAGGGGTTCACAGTTTGGCAACTCTGCTGGGGAGAGTATGTAATCATTTTTTTGCATAAAGTGGACTACAATTGTTGTGTAAACTAATCCGCCCTTTTTTAAGGTATTATTTTACTATGCTTTGTATTGCAGGGTACCCTAACAAAGATTAAGTATTCTTTCTTTAAGAATGCTTAATAAAAAGAATTTGGACCTAATCGAAATTTACTTTAAATCATTCAAATTTGTTTATTTATTTGCACGATTGAGAATCTTTTTCTCCATTGCATAAAAAATGAATTTCAAATGAATTTCTTCTCTTCTGTTCAAACTTCTAAGTCTGGATAGCAAGTAGCGCTGATCAGCAGGTCTCCTTGATTATGTCGACGGACAGCCAAAGCGTCCTCCCTGTTACCGCAAACCATCCCTAATCCTTTTGGGGGTGGCCCATGAGTATGCGTACTGTCAGACCCACGCGAAACTCCTTGTTTCACATGTGGTTAGGTATATCCATGCTCAAGGTTCAAGGGTCCCTTAATAAGCCAATCCTCTGTGTCATAGCCTATAGAACCTATCCTTTAGGGCTGTATGCACCCAATGATGCTGAATCATTCCATTAAAATGAATTATGTTGTGATGTTGTGCGCATTCACGCATTCATCCCATACTTCACAAAAAAAAGGGGTCTGGAAAATGATAAAAAAGAGAATCTTAAAAAAAAACATTCCATTTCAAAGCTGAAAAATTACATTTTGGTCCCTGAGACCTGAAAAATTACATTTTGGTCCCTGAGACCTGGAAAATTACATTTTGGTCCTTAGGCCCAAAAATTCACATTTTGGCCCCTAAGGCCCAAAAAAAAATTTTTTTTGAGAACTTGGGGCCTTTCGAAAAGTCGAGGTGTCCAGCCCTAAACACTCTACCTTACATATCACATCCCATTGGGTCCTATCCTAGGTGTCCTAGCATACCAACATTACCCTATCACACAGGGTCAAACCGTCCCATCTCACAGGGTCAAGTCATTCTTCCCTATACCAACACTACCCTACGTTGTTTGGTCATACCACCCCACATCACAAGGGTCAAGTCCAAATACCTTACCCATACACTACCCTACCTCACACTATCTCACATACCCTATGAAAACACCTTATATAGGATAGTCTAATCGTTTTGACTATGTCCTTTCACAGGTACCCCTCCAAAGACCACCTGTACCCGAAACACCAACTGAGCTCTCACCCACAAGTCCAACAACCTCGACTGCACCAATGGCATCACTGTCTAACATCCAAAATCTCATGGAACAACTCGAAGCCATAATAGAGACTAGAATGAATGAGGCATTAGCTGCCCAGAGAACTGCCCTAATAGCTGAACTAGGTAGTGGTAATGGAAATGGGGCTTCAGCTGGGGGAAATGATCCTGCTGCCTCCAATCAGGGACCCGGTGTTGCACCGACGTCCTCAAACCCTGCCCTGGATGACATGCCTCTAGAACTGCTTCTGAGCTGGAAGCTCAGAAAATGAGAGAGAAGCTAGAATTGTTGGAAAGGTCTATTACTGCCCTCAAGACACACAAGGAAGTGGTGGACATGGACTCCTTGTCCTTGTTCCTCGAAGCAAGATTACCTACAAAATTCAAGATGCCTAACATGGACAAGTTTGACGGAACCACTTGTCCCAAAACGCACCTGAAAATGTATGTGGGTGCCCTCAACCCATTTGGCCTGAACAGCGAGCTCCTTGCTCAGTTGTTTCAGCAATCTTTGACTGGTGCTGCATTAAGATGGTTTGTAAGCTTGGATCGTTCCAAAATGAAGAATTGGGAGGACATATGCAATGCTTTCAACACGCAGTACCATTATAATATCGAAGTGGATGTTACCCGGAGGGAGCTGGAAACCACTAAACAAAAGAACAATGAGCCCTTCTCCTCGTTCCTTTCGAGGTGGAGAGCCAAAGCTGCTCAAATGATCAACCGACCCTCTAACCAGGAACAAGTTGACATAATAATCAAGAATTTACTGCCTATCTACTAGTCACAGCTTCAAACACAGTACTTGCCTACGTTCCAATCGCTCATTGCAACTGCAACTAAGGTGGAAGACTTAATCCAGTTGGGTCAACTTAAAGAAGACTCATACAAGAAGCAGAATCATGCTGGGTCCAGTGAGACAAATGAAATAGCTAGTATAATCCCCACGAATCCTTTACATGTTGGGAATTTGGGAAACAATCAGCCAAGGAGGCAATATACTGATCTCGGCATGCCAATCCTTTTGGTGTTTCGAGAAGCAGTGAAAGCAAATTTACTGAAGCCCTTAGAAGCAAGGCCATTACCAAACCCCCTGCCCCGGAATTTCAAAGCCAATGAATACTGTGAGTACCATCAAGGACATGGGCATAAGACCGAATCATGCTGGACTTTGAAAAACCGTCTACAAGACCTGGTTGACAATGGGTCCATCATCCCCAAGAGCAAGCTGAACATCAACCAATCCCTTGCCTAACCATGGGATTAATGCAAAAAAAATTGCTGAACAAGAATCGTTCGATCCTTTCGAACCTTTCTTAGAAATGAATGAAGTTTGTGTCTGAGAAGTTTGAGATCAAACCTCCAAAAGAACAAAGGAATTGTTCAAGACCAACAACAACCTGTTTGATCGATTTAAGCATCGAGAAGAACAAAGTCACTATAGTCAATCCAATCCTAGTCCATCACAGTCCACCTAGAGTCTATCTTTTAGGGTCTAGTTTTTTCTTTTCATTTTCATTTCCATTCAAGTTTTCATTCAATTCAAATTTGTAAATCTAAGTGTCTTTTGTACACAAATTTTGTCTTATCAATAAAAAGGGATCAGTTTATGTTCCAATCATGTTTATACTCTTTCCCTATCCTTTCCTGTGAAAGCAAAAAAAAAAAAAATAGAAAAATAATAAAAAATTAAAAAAAATGATGATAAAAAAAAGATAATAAAAATTGGCAAAGAAAAATGCATTCGTTTGCTCTTCATCAATCAAAGTTGGGGGCATCCTAAGAAGCACCATCAAAGGGGAAGTTTTGAAGGGTAATCATGGAAAGGATCCAACAAAGGGTGCGCAAGACTTCAAACAGTTCTAAGGCAAAGCCGATTGAAGGGGTTAGGGCCAGAATGGTTTCTCTGAAAACCCAGGAATGGAAGATGCTCGGACAGAGAGGTGTCTGAATTTTGAGCTTAAAAGCGACAAAATAAAGAAGTTATGTTTGGAATTGGGTTGGGTCTGCATGAAGTCGCAATGCTATCCATACACTACTCAAGTCATCTCAGAATCAAGTTGCCTCGAAATTCTTTATGGAGAGGCTGCTTCTAAGCAAGAAAAAGGAAAAATGGGACAAAAGGAACCCCTGGTCAAAAGGAAGCAAACAAAGCAAAAGAAAAAAATGGGTCAAAAGGAACTTCTGCACAAAAGAAAGAAATCAAGGACAAAGCTACAGGAAATCAAGTTGTCAAAAACGGGTCAACTGCAAGCTCTCCGTTAAATTCAAGCCCATCAAGGGTAGATGACAAATCATTTCAGCCATAAGGACAAAGACCAAGCGGCTGCTCACATTTTGAAAAAGCAAGTTAAAAGAAGCAGTCATTTCTACAAATTGGATGACAACAAACACCTTGAAAATCAAGCGCCAGGCATGGCACAAGTACAAGTGTCCTTATAAACAAGGATCATTTCTCAAAACAAGGAAAAGGAAGAGTCTCCTCAAAATTCCTTATGGAGGGGAGAACCCTTGAGGAAATAAGTTTCAAATTCAGAGGAAGATAAAGTTCAAGAAAAGGGATCAAATTAACCTCAAGAATTCAAACATGGCGAAGCCACAAACTCAAAGCATAAAAGCTTCTTCAACACTCAAGCCACTCAAGTTACCACCACAATGTGGGTATTCAAAACTCTTTGTGATGAATACAAGTCATATTTCAGTCAACCAGTGGTAAAACCACTACAAAAACCAAAGTCAGATTCGCCTAGGGTCATCACTATCATACGAGCTTGAGTCAATAAGTTGATTCAACATCATCAAAGTCGGGAATGAATCCCATAAAGACATCAAGTCGGGAAGGAATCCCGCAAAGACATCAAGCCGGGAAGGAATCCCGCGAAGAAATCAAGTCAGAAATGAATTCTGCATCAACATCAAGTCGGGAAGGAATCCCGCAAAGACATCCAGTCGGGTAGGAATCCCGCAAAGACATCAAGCCGGGAAGAAATCCCGCGAAGAAATCAAGTCAGAAATGAATTCTGTATTAATATCAAGTCAGGAAGGAATCCCGAAGAAATCAAATCGGAAATGAATTCCACAATCAGCATTAAGTCGGAATTGAATTTTGCCCCAACAGCAAGTCGGAAATAAATTCTGCACCAAGACAGAAAGGAATTCCGCACTAACATCAAGTCGGAGATGAATTCCGCACCAGCCGAGCACGAAGTTCGCATCCCGGAAGGAACTACGAAAGACCTGATTCTCCCCATCCCCTGAAGAGTTCTTGGAGATACGTAGGCAGCCGCAAAGGCGCGGTCACAAACATAAGTTTGCATCATAAATAACATTTTCTCTTTGCCAATATAAAAAATAAAAAAAAAGAGAAGAAAAGAAAAATAAAAGCTGGAGTTGAAAACCTAAAAGGATGGCTTCAGGCAAAAATTGAGCCCGCTAGGCTGAAAACCCGAAAGGGCGGTCTAGGCAAAAGTTAGGGCAAAGAGCCTGCTAGAGTCGAAAACCCGAAAGGGCGGCTACTAGGCAAAAGTTAAGGGGAAAAAAAAATCCCCTTCAAAGGTCTCCTTGGGAGTATATAAATCATTTTTTCCAGGAATCACCGAGTTCCTTCGAGTCAAAATTCACTACAAGGAAAATTTGAGTCTCTAAATCGAGTCTCCAATGAGTCTCTAAAATCAAGTCTCCATCACCAGTGGTCATTCCACAACGAGTCACAAAAATCGAGTCATTCTCAAAAGTTCGTTTTGAAAGCGTCACTCTTTGAGTCATTCCTCAAAAAAAAAAAGAGAGAGAGGAAAATGTCAATTCAATCCCCGGGGTTTCCAAAACAACCCTAAAAAATGTCAAGCATAATCGTTGAGAGGTAATTCTTTAATACCTTGTCTCCACTCGGACCATCATTTCTTCGATCCTTTCAGACGAGCGATGTCATCCACATTATCCGTTTCCTCGAGTCATATAAGTGGCTTTGTTCTCTTTGATTCCTCAATCGATTGGACAAGTACAACACCAATGTTTTGAAGTATTCCATGGTCAGCACCGTTCTGGGGGCAAGAAGTGATAAGAACCTTCACCATTCTCCCATCACAGAAGTAATCATGGAATTTTTAGTCTTTCATTAAGAAGAAATTCTATTTCAGCTAATAAGGGCATCAATTCTCTCGAGCAGGGGGCAAAATCCTCCAAGTCGGATTCAGGGGCAAGTGTTATAAAAAAAAAAACATACACAACCCAGGGTGAAACCCAACCATCGTCAATCTCTTTTACACAAACCCAGGGTAGAACCCGGTTAATGGTTAACCTTTTTTTTTTACATAAAACCTAGGGTGAAACCCTAACCAATAACCAACCATTTTTCATCCAAAACCAAACCATTTGATCATTTCGACTTTAGGTGGACCCTTAGTTCTCAAAGAAAAAAACAAAAATAAAACAAATCTCTTTTCAAGCCCTCATTAAGAGGAAAAACATCTTTTCAAGTCCTCTAAGAGGCAAAATCTCTTTTCAAACCCTCATTAAGAGGCAAAACATCTTTCCAAGTCCTCTAAGAGGCAAAATCTCTTTTCAAGCCCTCATTAGGGGAAAAACATCTTTTTCAAGTCCTCTAAGAGGCAAAATTTATTTTTAAGTCCTCAAAGAGGCAAAAATATCTTTAAGTTGCAAACATAAATCCATGCATTTGATCATTTCATTTCAAAGAAAAAAAAAAAACCAATGGCGGGGTTTCCTTCTCTACCCATCCTCAAAATTTGCTCCTTCAGACAGCCACTGGCTCTCATAAATCATTTTTTATGATAGCCAGTGGGGGGCAACTGTGAATACTCAAATTTTGAGGCTCAAAAAGCTAGTTTTCCCGGACTGCAAACAGTCCGGCCGGACTGGAGGTCATTTTGGAAATTTACCAGAAGTATGCCAATATGGTACTTAAAACGTCCGAGACGTCGCGAGGATCGCGGAACTGGTCCCGGAATATTTTTTGGAGGTCCGGAACTCCCGAAAAAGCCGTCGGAACGAAAAAAAAATGGCGAATGGACAGGATACGGCGGCAGCGGCAACGGCCGCCCTTCCCGGCGGCAGCTGCCGCCCTCCGGTCTGAATTTTGCCTATAAATACAGCCCCGGCACTCCGTTTTTATGCACTCAGTCTGTGTTGACGGACGCTTCTTCTCCCTTACGCTCCTTGCGATTCTTTACTGCTTTTTTGCATTTAGCATAGGCTTTTATTGTTTTGTTGTTGTGATACTTGGTCACTTAAATTAAAATCTAAATTAATATTCCCCAAACGAGGAGCTTAATTACGAGTTTCCAAGCTGAAGCTAAGAAGCGGCCGTCGATTAAATCAGGTACATAAACGAAACTCTGCCTATTTAATTTTGGCATTTCATGCATGCTTCTCTTCTACTCCTAATTCTACAACTGCATAAATGCATTCACGTCATCATTAGGCAAATTAACTGCCTCAATTAAATAAGTTTAGGCTAAAATGCCCGGTTAATTAATAATCATGGTATTTAAACCTAAATCCGACAATATTGGCTAAAGCCCAGTTAATTAATAGCTATGGTATAATCGCCTTTATTTCGAACGGTCCGGCTTAAGTCCAATTAATCAATAATTGTGGCTAAACGGCCTTAATTAAACACGTTTTTCTTGGCAATAAATTGCCTAATTAATCACTTTTGGCAAACAGATTGCCTATAAGTAGATTAATCCTTTTTAGCGACAAATCGCTTAAATCGAAATTTTGGCTAAAAGCCTTCAAATAATTGCTTTTGGCAAACAAATTGCCTTAAATCAATCAATTTTGGCGACAATCGCCCAATCATCAATTTTTGGCAATAAATTGTTTAAATCAATATTTTGGCTTTAAAGCCTTCAAATAATCAAATTTTGGCGACAATCGCCTAAGTCACATCAATTTTTTGGCAACAATTGTCTAAATTAATCTTTTTGGCTAAAAGTCTTAAATCAACACTTTTGGCAACAAATGCCTGAAACAATCAAATCAATCAACTCTTTAGCAAAATGCCTAAACAAAATGCACAAAGCATACACACACTCATGCATAAAGCATACCCATTCAAAGCCCTTTTAAAAAGGCTAATCGAACTACGTTGACTTTGATCTTCCATTCAAACGGAAGTACGTAGGCACGTTTGGGATTTAACCCCGAGCGGCAAGTCGAAATCACTTAAACATTTCATTGGTCCAATTACATCATTCATCTTGCAAAGCATTCATTTTTTTTGGTTAGTTCATCAACATGACATAGTCTCGGGATCCACCTCGGGTTCGTAGACCATACCTTAAACATTGGGATAATTAATCTAGTAATTAGGTTAATTAAAATTGGAGTCACTTAGGGTTTTTCCTAGTTTACCCTAAAATAATTAAACAAGGTGACGACTCATACATTCACGTGCATTTCTGCCCTTAGTCACATGCATTCGTATGCTTGATATTCGGGGGAGGGGTTCACAACCCTCTGACTGGAGACCGAATCTCATACCTTTCCTTCTTTCTATTTTCAGAATACCCAATCCGCGCTTGTCTTGCTGTCCCAATGCCGATGAGAGTGGTTCAAACCTTCCTTGCAGCTCCCGACCCAAACCTTTGCCGTACTGCCAATTCATCTTCTTCATCATCTTCCTTGAGAAAGGACTCATTCTATTCAGTGCACTCTTGCTCTTGGGGGTGGGCGCATCAATTACTACCACTTGAAAACCCGATAACGGTACCGCTAGCTCTAAGCCTTCCACTGTTGCCACACTCAGATCCTCTTGCGCATTGACTGTCACCACGTCTGTACCCTATGGAATTTTTACTTTTCTGTGCAAGGTGGACGGAACTGCACCCAAAGGATGGAGCCAGGGTCTTCCCAACAAAAGAGCATAGTTGGCTAAGATGTCAAGCACAACCACGTCTATCCAGCTTTCCACGGCCCCTGTGGATATCTTTGCTTTAAACGTTCCTTTTGCATTCCTCATGGTGTTGTCCACCGTATTTGATGGTTCAAGTTCTAACTCTTCAATTTTAAACTTGGATAGCATCTTCAACGGGCATACGCACAGTGCTGATCCGTTATCCACCATCACATTCCGGGTATTGTGAATACTCAAATTTTGAGGCTCAAAAAGTCAGTTTTTCCGGACTACAAACAGTCCGGCTAGACCGGAGGCCATTCGGAAAATTCACCGGAGGTATGCCAATATGGTACTTGAAACGTCCGGAAAATTACGAGGATCACGGAACTGGTCTCGGAATATTTTTTGGAGGTCCGGAACTCCCGAAAAAGCTTCCGGAGCGAAAAAATCAGCAAACTCGCCGGCCTCGGCGGCTCGGGCCGCCAGACCCGGCGGCCCAGGCCGCCCAACAGTCCGATTTTTGCCTATAAATAGTGTCCCCGGCACTCAGTTTGAGGCACTCAGTCTGTGTTGACGGACGCTCCTTCTCCCCTATGCTCCTTGCGATTCTTTACTGCTTTTCTGCATTTTACTTTAGCTTTATTGCTTTCTTGCTTTGTTAATTGGTCACTAAAATTGAATTAATTAATATTCCCTTAACGAGGAGCTTAACCTGGAGTTAAGAAGTGGCCGTCGATTAAATCAGGTACATAAACTAAACTTTGCCTATTTAATTTTAGCACTTCATGCATGCTTCTCTTCTACTCCTAATTCTACAACTGCATAAATGCGTTCATGTCATCATTAGGCAAGTAAACTACCTCAATTAAAAGATTTTAGGCTGAATGCCCGATAATTAATGATCGTGGTATTAAAAGCCTAAATCCGACAATATTGGCTAAAAAGCCTAGTTAATCAATAACTATGGTGAAATTGCCTTTATTTCGAACAAATCCGGCTTAAGTCCAATTAATCAATAATTGTGACTAAAAGGCCTTAATTAAACACGTTTTCTTGGTAATAAATTGCCTAAATTGCAAATCAATTAATCACTTTTGGTAAACAAATTGCCTATAAGTGAGATTGATCTTTTTTTAGCGACAAATCGCTTAAATCAAAATTTTGGCTAAAAGCCTCCAAGTAATCACTTTTGGCAAATAAATTGCCTTAAATCAATCAATTTTGGCGACAATCGCCCAATCATCAATTTTTGGCAATAAATTGCCTAAATCAATATTTTTGGCTAAAAGCCTTCAAATAATCAATTTTGGCGACAAATCACCTAAATCACATCAATTTTTGGCAACAATTGCCTAAATCAATCTTTTTGGCTAAAAGCCTTAAAATCAACACTTTTTGGCATCAAATGCCTAAAATAAACAAATCAATCAATTCTTTGGCAAAATGCCTAAACAAAATGCACGAAGCATACACACACCCATGCATTAAGCATACCCATTCAAAGCCCTCTAAAAGAGGCCTATCGAACTACGTTGACTTTGATCTTGCATTCAAACGGAAGTACGTAGGCACGTTCGGGATTTAACCCCAGGCGGCAAGTCAAAATCATCAAAACACTTCTTTTTTTGGTCCAATTACATTCATTCACCTTACAAAGGATTCACTCATCAGTTAGTTCATCAGTATGACATGGTCTCGGGATCCACCTCGGGTTCGTAGACCGTGCCTTAAACATTGGGATAATTAATCTAGTAATTAGGTTAATTAAAATTGGAGTCACTTAGGGTTTTTTCCTAGTTTACCCTAAAATAATTAAACAAGGTGGCGACTCATACATTCACGTGCATTTCTACCCTTATTCACATGCATTTTTATGCTTGATATTTTGGGTAGGGGTTCACAGGTATCACGTCCATTGACAGTGATCTGGATGTACAATGGCTTACAGTGGTTTCTTCCTTCTAGTGGGAGGTCCAAGTCAAAGAAAGTGACCTCGCCTATTCTTCGCTGTAGCACGTTGATCATATCAACAATTTGAATCCGAGTCGGCACTCTGACAAAAGTCATGGCTTCAAGTAAAGCTTCTCTATGCTCCTTGGATGCTATCAACAAGTCCCATATTGAAATATCTGCTCTTGTTCTTTGCAACTGATTCAGCACGAAACTAGCGGTCACCCAACTAGGTACTTTATTCTGACTGCTTTCTCCAACCTCGACAGTCTTCTTGTGCCCTTTCACTATCTCCTCCTCTTTCTTTTTCTCTTTTGGCTCCTCGTCGTCTTTTTCTGTTACTTTCTTCCTTGTTCCGTCAGTAGCAACCTCTTTTCCCTTAGCCTGTACACTGCTCTCGGGATTGTATATTCGCCCACTGCGGGTTAAGCTCTGAACGCCTACCTCATTCACGTCCTCCTCACTGCTATAGTACCACTGTTCTTCTTGGTCGGCTAAGCTCTTCTGAATTGCGAGCTGGAGTTGCTCATCCTCATCTTCTGGCACATCACCCACCTTCACCGTGACGCTTTTCTCGATTTCAATCTTCACTGGCACCTTCTCTTCCTCATCGCTACTGCAATCAACCCATATATTCAACATTGCGCACATCCGCTCTTCCCATTCAGCTTCTGCCAATACCACTTCTTCTGGTAATCCACTTTCGATCGCGTTGACTGATCCACCCGACTGAGTCTTACGGGCCGGATAGTTATACTGATATTGGGGAAGCGGGTTGTTCTTAGTGCTGGGCTTGTTCCTCTCCGAAGGCTTGGTAATCTTCCCACTGTCAATCAAGTCCTGAATATCATGCCTCAATTTGAAACATTCATCAGTTGAATGCCCTTTGCACTGATGATAATCACAGTTCCGGTCTATATATCTCCCTCGCATGGGCTTAGTCGGGTAGACTGGCAGCTTTGACAGCACTCCATTCTTGATACATGATCTTAGCACTGTGCTCATGGGTCTTCCTAAATCGGTAAACTCTCTTCTGGTTCTTTCATTAACTGCCCCCACTATTGCATTACTGTTCCCCGACTGGTTCTGATTACTACTTCCGGCATTTCTGTCACCATAAGAAGTCCGGTAGTTGCCAAACCCTCTATTCTTCTTCTTTTCTTCCTTGTACAACTCCTCAATGTTCAAACCAGCGCTTTGAACTAAAGCAAAATCAGTGAGAGGCTGGGTTAACATCCTTTCCTTGAAGAAGGGCAACAAGCTCCTACTTAAGATTCTGATCAACTCTTTGTCTTTTGGCCTTGTCTGAACTCTATACAACTTGGTTCTCCATCTCCTATAGTAGTCGGAAAAGCTTTCATCCTTCCCTTGTCTCAAACCTTCCAAATCACGTAAGCCGAACTCATCACACTAATCGGTCTTGAAATGCTTGAGAAAAGCGGTCTGTAGTTTGATCCAATTCTTCTGAACCTCCTCATCTAGACCGTCATACCACCTTCGATAGTCCTTATGTAATGTTTGCGGGAATGCTCGCAAGACATCTTCCTCATTGTACCAGTTCATCTGAAAGTCTCGGAGAAATTCAGACAGGTGAGAATGAGGATTATTGTCTCCTTCAAATATGGTATGCTTGAAAGTTTTAAATGAGGCGGAGTTGGTCGGGTACAAAACATATTCAGTCACGTGAAAATTGGTGACCGGATCCTTCTCCTTTACTACAGACATTTTCTCGATTTTATCTTTCAGCTCTGCCAATTGCTTAATTACATCGTTCTCAACAGGAACAGTATTTTTCCCACAGAAGCCTGATGGTTTGACACAGGTTCTGGAATTTGTCTTTCCTCAACCGTTGGTTGACTGCTCGAAGCGGAAGTAGCTTGGTTTTGAGCCCTATCTTGGGCGAGAGCAGTGGCCACAATCTGAGCAATTGTTCTTATCTGAGCTTGCAAAAATCCGGGCTCATCCCCTATATCATCTGCCATTTTTACTAGATCTGAATTGGGCTCTGAATCTGATGAACTTGAATAGCTCACTGAACTGACCGGAATAAACTCGGGGATTGGGGATGTTCTGACTAGACGCTGACTAGGACGTCGGTTCCAAGCTCTCGAAGTAGTTTCCCGAGAAGGATCAATTCTGACAAAAAATGTCTGAGTTAAAGTAGGTCCTGCATGTATGCATGCGAAAATGAAGGCACATAGGATGAGAAATGCATTTCTAATGTGCTAAGCCCAGTAGGGAAATAAGATCTCGATTTCAACGACTGAACCAAAAATTCGGTATGAATAATATGACAATAACTTATTTTGTATTTGAACATTTCGGGCATTATCTATCGTCGACCGTTCCTTTTGGATTTACGATCAACTATTTTCTCTTGAATACCTAACTTTTGCCTCGGAACAAAAGAATCTCCAAGCGGAATTTTTATTTTACTATTTTTATTGTGTATTTGTATCCTTACTTTTTGCCTTGGAACATATGGCCCGAAGCAGGACTTTCATTTTATTTTGTTACAAAATTCTGTAATCTCTCACTTATTTTCAGATAATGCGAGAAATGTAAAGATACAAAGGAATCGCAACCCCCTTATATCTCCCTTTTCTTTTGGGTATTGATTCATTATAAGTGATTGCATAATATTATTCAAAACGAATTTGAAATCCAGTCTCAAAATCAAGGTCAAATATCCATACCGAACATTAGCTCTTATTAATGCATGGCTGAAAAAGAAAATGTTACGTGATGCATGAATGTCACAACATATATACAGTTTATATCAAAAAGGGGAACGGGAGTTGGGAAATGCATGCCTTCCAACCTTATTTCTCCCACACACAGATTCCATTGGTATAAATTTCGACATCTGTTTCCTAGGAATTGGTCTAATCTTGACAACCAACAGGGGGTTTTGAGATTGGCGTTTTCAACTCTCGGAAATGAATGCGGCACAACAACAGCAAACAGAATCGGGTGCACTTTAGGGGAAGTAACTAAGGCTTTTAACTATGTGCATTGGCTTTAGTCTTATTGGGCTTAACAAAGTCTGGGGTTCCGCAAACAGGATTCGGGCTTTGTTGGGCCTACTCCTTTTAACGCACCTTTGAGGTACTAGGCTTGCGGTTGGTAGTAATGTTAATTCTCGGATGGATGCACCTAAATCGCATGGTTTAGGCTAGATCCACCATCAAACTTAACACCAGCACTGAAGGGTAGTATGGGTAGAATGAGGTGAGAAGAGAGAAATGCGAATGAATGCAAAAATCCTAGAAAGAAAAAGGAAAGCATTTTAAACACATACGGACGATTAAAAATTTTCCATCGGCTTTTCTAACCAATTTTATTAAAAAGTTGGCTTTTTAGAGTCAATTCCTAATTGCAACCACTAAATTATTTATTAAAAACAACTGGGGATTAGTGGGTGCAAAATCCCCAGTGAAGTCGCCAAACTGTTTTCGCCGAAATCCCGAACCCCGGAAGGATCCCGGAAAACAACTTTTTATTTATTATTATTTGTTATTTGTTTTTGAAAAAGGTGATAAAAATCTTTTTTGGATGTGCGATGCCGATAAATCAGTCTTATAAAATATTTGAGTCGCCACCCATTATTTCGGCAATGGGACCGTTTCCAATTTTATTTTATAAAAGTGACTTCATTTAACCCAATTTTATTCAAGGTCTATTATTTAGAAAAACTGGTCAGGCGAACCAATGAGGTTCTAGGTAAGGGAATTAGGTACGTCGGCCCGTTGGAAGCCGACGTCCGGAAAACTGGCCTCTTTTAACCTACGATTTCTAAGTGGTTTTATTTTAGAAAAGCCAAATTATTTAAACCCAACCCGAATAAATCGAACCGAGTTCCTATGTGGAAAATTAATTAACCGTCCCAAATAAATTCATTCATTGCATTCATTCATAAATTAATCATCACATCCACCATTCATCCACAATATATAGCAAAAATAATTAAAAGACCCGCTCTTGCCTTATGGTTAAAGGTGGGCCACAAACCGAGTTTAATAATATAATTAATAGGAAACAATAAATATTAAATCTTAAAATCTTACAATCACAATAAATTAATTGATTTAGTTTGATTAAGACTTAATTTGCCCATTATTGGTCATTTTCTGAATTAAGATTAAAAATCTACTTAATGACATAAAACTAAAATGAGATGAACAAAATATTTTGAAATTTAAAGGCAGTCGCGTCACGCATCTGTTCTATGAAGAACAGTCGCGTAACGAAACTCTTGTCATTTATTCCGGAATTTAGAACAGTTGCGTCACGCGGGTATTCTATGAAGAACAGTCGCGTGATGGAACTCTAGTTATTGTCCTGGAAATTGGAATAGTTGCGTCACGCAGCTGTTCTATGAAGAACAGTCGTGTGACGGAACTCCTAGCTACGTGACGGAACTATTCGTGACTTATTAAAATTCTCAGGTATGTTGATTATTTATTCAAAACAAAATATTAAATACAAATATACAAACAAAATGGAAACGAAGTACACGAACAGCTGCGTCACGCGGGTTGTCCAGTCCAGGTTAAGGGCTTTTGGACATGAACAGTTGCGTCACGCAGGTAGTAGCTGCGTGACGCGACTGCTCTGATCTGCAACTACCTTTCAAACTACTCTTTTTACGTGTTCTTTTAGTCAAAAATAATTAAACTTAACTCAGAAAGGTCCAACAATGGGCAAAATCACGTCTAATCAATAACAGACCAACTAAATACTATGAAAATAAGATTTTTAAGAAATAAAAGACTAGAAATGAAAGAGAAAAGTTGAAATAGTTGCCTAGTCCTCAGATTTGAGGATTGCATGCAATTGGATCGGCTCAGAGACAATGCTTCACGACCCCAGAAGTGTGGTTACTAAGTTCTTTCACAAAATAAATCGTTTTCTTTTTTTCTTTCTTTCCTCTCTTTTCCTCTTCTTATCTTTTTGTCCTTTTTGATTTTAAATCTAAATATTTATGACTTGATCTTCTTCAAGTTTACTCACTTGAGTTCTTGAGGAAGAACTCTAGCCGTTAATCGAAAAGCTTAAACTCAGAACATTATATTTCTTAGAGAAAATGAGAGAAAAGTGTCAAAAGCCCCGTTTTTAGTGTAAAATGTTGTATTTATATGGGTAGGGCAACAGAGCATAGTCGCGTCACGCAGGTAATACCCGCGTAACGCAATCGTAAGCTACGTGACGCAGCTTACTTTTTGTACAGTTGCCGCGTATCCATACAAACAGTGCAGGCCATTGCACGGGCGCGCGCTAGAGGTGTCAGCCCCGTTAGAGCTACGTGACGCAACTAAGAGTGTCGTCACGCAGGTAATAGCTGCGTGACGCAACCCTAACGCTGGTCAGGCTCCTTTGGGCTGGTTTGATTCAATTTTTTGGTTTAAGCACTTCTGGTTGATCGTGATGCCTTATCTTTTATCTCATATCATCATTGGGTTAGGTGGGGGCATAAAATTACGCGTCAACAGAGTTGTGTTAAATCACTGTTAACAAAAAGAACACATAAAAAAGAGTAGTTTGAATGGTAGTTAAGGACCAGAGGCTATTACCTGCATGACGCAGCTACTACCTGCGTGACGCGGCTGTTCATGTCCAAAAGACCTTAACCTGGACTGGACCACTCGCGTGACGCAACTGTTCGTGCGCACAGTCTTTATTTCATTTTTATATTTGTTGTTTAATGTTACGTTTTCAATAAATAGTTAATAAAACTGGGCATTTTAATAAGCTCACGCACAGTCGCGCCACGCAACTAAGAGTTCCGTCATGCGACTGTTCTTCGTAGAACAGCTGCGTGACGCAACTGTCTTAAAGCTCCAGGATAATAATAAAGAGTTCCGTCACGCAACTGTTCTTCGTAGAATAGCTGCGTGACGCAACTGCCTTAGAGTTCCATAATGCTTTTCTTATCTTATTTTAATTTTATGTCATTAAATAAACGTTTAATTTCAATTCCAAAAACGATCAATAATGGGCAAATTGTGTTCTAATCAAGTCAAATCAATTAATTTACTATGATTATAAGATTTTAGGATTTATTATTTATTGTTTATTGTCTAAGTATATTATTAAATTTGGTTTGTGGCCCGCCTTTAACCATAAGGCAAGAGCGGGTCTTTTAATTATATTTGCTATGGATGGATGGTGGATGTGATGATAATTTATTATGAATGCAATGAATGAACCTAGTTGGGACGGTTAATTAATTTTCCACATAGGAACTCGGTTCGATTTATTCGGGTTGGGTCTACTTAAATAATTTGGCTTTTCTAAAATAAAATCAATTAGAAATTGTAGGATAAAAGAGGCCGGTTTTCCTGGCGTTGGCTTCCAACGGGCCAACGTACCCAATTCCCTTACCTAGAATCGCATATGGTGCGCCTGACTAGTTTTTCAAATAATCGGCCTTGAATAAAATTGGGTTTAAAATGGAGTCATTTTTATAAATTAAAATTGGAAACGGTCCCATTGCCGAAATAATGGGTGGCGACTCAAAATAATTTATAAGACTGATTTATCGGCACCGTGATCCCAAAAGGTTTTAACACCATTTTCAATAAAAACAAACAAATAAAAATAGTTTTCCGAGATCCTTTTCCGGGGTTTTAAGGGATCTCAACTCTCTCGATAAACAAACCCAAAAACAACAACATTTAAAAATAAAGGGTGAGAGGGGCGAAAACAGATTGGCGCCTCCGTTGGGGATTTTGCACCCACTAATCCCCGGTTGTTTTTAATAAATAAATTAAGTGGTTGCAATTAGGAATTGACTCTAAAAGCTTACTTTTCTAAATAAAATTGGTTAGAAAAGCCGATGGAAAATTGTTAATCGTCCGTATGTGTTTAATTGCTTTATTTTCTTTTTTTAGGATTTTTGCATTCATACGCATTTCTCTCTTCTCACCACATTCTACCCGTATCACCCTTCGGTACTGGTGTTAACTTTGACTGTGGATCTAGCCTAAACCTTGCGTTTTAGGTGCATCCATCCGAGAATTAACATTACCACCAACCGCAAGCCTAGTACCTTAAAGGTGCGTCAAAAGGAGTAGGCCCAACAAAGCCCGAATCCTGTTTGTGAAACCCAGACTTTGTAAGCCTAATAAGACTAAAGCCAATGCATATAGTCAAAAACCGTAGTTACTTCCCCTAAGGAACACCCGATTCTATTTGCTGTTGTTATGTCGCACTCATTTCCGAGAGTTGATATCGTCAATCTCAAAACCCCCTGTTGGTTGTCGAGATTAGACCAATTCCTAGGAAACAGATGTCGGAATTTATACCAATGGAATCCGTGTGTGGGAGAAATAAGGTTGGAAGGCATGCATTTCCCAACTCTCGTTCCCGTGTATGTTATAAACTGTACATATGTTGTGACATTCATGCATCATGTAACATTTTCTTTTTCAGCCATGCATCAATAAGAGCTAATGTTCGGTATGGACCTTAAATTTAAGGTCTTGAGACTGGACCTTAAATTCGTTTTGAATAATATAATGCAATCACTTATAGTGAATTTATACCCAAAAGAAAAGGGAGATATAATGGGGTTGCAATTCCTTTATATTTTTACATTTCTCGCATTATCTGAAAATAAGTGGGAGATTACAAAATTTTGTAACAAAATAAAATGAAATCCTGCTTGGGACCATATGTCCCAAGGCAAAAAGTAAGGATACAAAAAAATACACAAAAAAAAAATAATAACAAAAATCCCGCTCGGAAATTCTTTCATTCCAAGGCAAAAGTTAAGGACATGAGAGAAAATAGCCGATCGTAAATCCAAAAGGAACGGTCGACGACAGATAATGCCCAAAATATTCAAATACAAAATAAGTTATTGTCATATTATTCACACCGAATTTTGGCCCAGTCGTCGAAATTGAGATCTTATTTCCATGTCGGTCTTAGCACATTAGCAATGCATTTTTCATCCTATGTGCTTTCATTTTCTCATGCATACATGCAGGACCTACTTTAACTCAGGTGTTTATACCTATCAATCAGAATTGATCCTTCCCGGGAAATCACCTCAAGAGCTTGGCACCGACACCTTGGTCAACGTTTGGTTCGAGTGTTCCCAATCCCCGAGCCTACTCCGATTAATCCTATGATTCATTCAAGTTCTTCGGATTCAGTTTTTGATTCAGGTTTAGTAGAGATGGCTGACAACATTGGGAATGAGACTGGCTTTTCTCCGGCCCAGTTAAAGACCCTTACTGAGATAATAGCCGTTGCTTTTGCTCAAGAGAGGGCATGGAATCAAGTGCCGCCTACTTCAAGTAATCAGCCTATAGTGGAGGGAAGAGAGTCTCCAGAACCCACCTCGGGTCATCAAGCATCAGCTGACAATGCTAGTCCAACTGAGAGGGAGCTAATTAAGCAAATAGCAGAACTGAAAGACAAGGTGGAGAGGATATATGTTTTGAAAGACAAAGATCCAGTCGTCAATTTACATGTGAACGAATATGTCCTGAAGCCCACAAGTTCTATTTCTTCGAAGCATACCTTATTCGTAGGGGATGATGACCCAAGGTCCCATTTATCGGAGTTCATCCACGCTGCTCAGATGAACCGATATGGCAAAGAGGATATATTGCGAGCATCTCCTCAAACGCCATACAAGAACTATAGGAAAAGATATGACAGTCTGGATCTAGGAATAAAAGGGCTAAATTGAATTTGGAAGAACTGTACAATGAAGAGAAGAAGAAAAGTCGAGGGTTCGGTAATTACCGGTCTTCCCACGGAGATTGTAACAGAAATATTGGTCATGCAACTACAAACCAGTCAGGGAATAGTAATACAGTTGGGGCTGTTGACAAGAAAGCAAGAAGGGAATTCACTAATCTGGGCAGATCTCCAATCATAGTCATGAGGTCCTGCATCGAGAATGGCATATTGTCAAAGTTGCCAATTAATCCAGCTAGGCCTATTCGAGGTAGATTTGTTGATCAGAGCTGTGAATATCATCAATGTAAAGGTCATTCTACTGATAGTTGTTTCAGGCTCCAGCATGACATACAGGATTTGATAGATAGTGGGAAGATCACTAAGTCTTTGGAGTACAATATGCCGATGCCCAGAAACCATTAAAAGTCAGCTGTGACGAGTGAATTGAACAAACTTTTTTCTTCTTATTTTTTCTAAATGGTTGCTTTAAGAACAATATGGATGGATTTCATTTACTATTTCAATCAATGGGAATGAATTTTGATTACTTATTCTCTTATTTCTCCTGATTGTTATGTTCATGGCATTGATCATACCACACGCATATTTGGCATAAATGTATTGCATCATTTTGCATTTAACCTAAGCACTGCCCAAAATCTCAAAAATAATCGAAATCGGATCAGACTTTAAGCTTGAGCTCAAAAACGATTTCCAAGAATGTCTCAAATTATCCTGATATACCGGGGGTCAATAAGCCAATTACAGGGCATGTTGTCCCTACTGATCCAAATATCAAGGCAGTAAAGCGGAAAAGGAGACGGTGTGAATACTCAAATTTTGAGGCTCAAAAAGCCTGTTGGTTGACTTTGCTACAGTAAATTTGACTGTGCTACAATGAATTTGCTACAGTAAATTTAATTGTGCTACAGTGCATTTGCTACAGTAAATTTAATTGTCCCTGCGCGGGCGAGGCCTGTCGCCCCACCGACAGGGCGGTAGGTACCGCCGAGCCTGGCGGCAGCTACCGCCCAGATTTTTGAGCGGTGGCTACCGCCATGCCAGGCGGCAGCTACCGCCCGGGACCCGAAAATGGCCTATAAATAGGCCATTTTCAGGCTGTTTTTGGCACACCTTGTCCGTTTTGACGGACGAAACCTTCTCCCTCTCACGCTCCTTGCGTTTTCTTTACCGCTTTTTGCATTTAATTTAATTTTTTATTGCATTTTTATTGTGATATTTGGACATTAAAATTAAACAAATTAAAATTAATTAATATTTCCTAAGCGAGGAGCTTAATCGGGAGTTAAGAAGTGGCCGACGATTAAATCAGGTACGTAATTAAAATTCTGCCTATTTAATTTTAGCACTTCATGCATGCTTCTTTTCTACTCTTAATCATTCTATAACTGCATAAAAATGCATACACGTCAACTAAAGTCTTGCTTAATCAAAAATCAAACCTTTTACGGCCAAAAGTCGTAAAATCGAACCATTTTGGCGAAACGCCTTAAAATCAACACTTTCGACTAAAAGTCATAAAATCAAACCATTTTGGCGAAAAGCCTTAAGACCAACACATTTCGGCCGAAGGCCTCAAAATCAACCATTTTGGCGACAATCGCCTAAATCACACATTTTAGCAAATGAATTGCTTTAAAATCAACAATTTTGGCTTAAAGCCTTAAAATCGACATTTTTGGCAAAATGCCTTAAAATCAATCATTTTCGGTTTAAAACCGTAAAATCAACCATTTTAGCGACAAATCGCTTAAAATCGACATTTTTGGCAAAATGCCTCAAAATCAATCATTTTCGGTTGAAAACCGTAAAATCAACCATTTTAGCGACAAATCGCTTAAAATCGACATTTTCGGCAAAATGCCTTAAAATCAATCATTTTCGGTTTAAAACCGTAAAATCAACCGTTTCAGCGACAAATCGCTTAAAATCGACATTTTTGGCAAAATGCCTTAGAATCAATCTTTTAAGCGACAAATCGTTTAAATGAACCATTTTGGCACAAATGCCTAAATCAATCAATTTTTGGCAAAATGCCTAAACAAAATGCACAAAGCATACACACTCATGCACAAAGCATACACACTCGTGCATTAAGCATACCCATTCAAAGCCCTTCAAAGAAGGCCTATCGAACTACGTTGACTTTGATCTTCCATTCAAACGGGAGTATGTAGGCACGTTCGGGATTTCACCCCGGGTGGCAAGTCAAAATCACTCAAACATTTCATTAATCCATCATTTACTTTGCAAAGCATTCATTCATCGGTTAGTTTATCGGCATGACATAGTCTCGGGATCCATCTCGGGTTCGTAGATTGTGCCTTACACATTGGGATAATTAATCTAGTAACTAGGTTAATTAAAATTGAAGTCATTCAGGGTTTTTTCCTAGTTTACCCTAAAATAATTAAACAAGGTGGCGACTCACACACTCACGTGCATTTCTTTCTTTTGTCATATGCATCACATGCCTATGTGCTTTTGGGGAAGGGGTTCACAGACGGGACAAACTAGAAGTGGCAAAACAAGATGAAGGCTGTGGTTCAGAAAGAGCTAGATGCAGGTTGCTGGGAAAGTAATGCATTACCCTGAGTGGTCAGCGAACATAGTCCCTATGCTCAAGAAAGGGGGAGACTAACAGTCTGTGTCGACTACAGCCTCGCATAAAGATGGCTTCCCTCTTCCACATATAAATGTTCTGATCAACAGTGCTGTCAGAAGGGGATGTCATGCCATTACGGACAAAAAAAAAAGTGAGTCTTCCAAAAAGTCCGTTTTATTTGCTGACTGCCAGACAGATGACTAGAGTTGTCGAGCGGAACATTTTCTGTCACTATGGTGTTTCTCATCACATAGTTACAGACAATGGTTCTCATTCTAAAGCAGACGTCATCTTGGAGAGAAATTTAGACCCGACTGGCATGAACCATTCAGAATTCAGAAACTATTGGACAAGGGTGCCGCTGAACTGGCCACTTCGGAAGGAAAACTTTCTAATCGGATCGTTAGTCAGAACCAAATGAAAAAGTTCTATATCTTAAAGGATGATTTCGATTATAAAAAAAAAAAGGGCGACCTAGGTAAGAAGTGAGCTCGCTAGGTTGAAAACCCGCAAAGGGCGGCCTAGGCAAAAGTTAGAGCAACGATAAAAAATATATATATATATATATAATAAATAATAAATTTTGAGATTAACGCATGGTGCTTAGTTTAAAAGCGAAATCTATGTCATGCATTCGTGACATACTTGCGACTGGTTGCTCAATGCCATCAACCTGACTAGAAGGAGAATGGGTGAATGAGTAGTTAAAATGAATGACCATTGTATTAAAATAGTTTCTCTTTACTTCTATATGATGTTGAAAGAAGTAAGAGCAATAAAAAGCTCGGTTCTCAAATTCTTCCTCCCTTTTGTTTCTGGAGCATGATCGTTGATTACAAGATCTTCCTCTCTGCCTATATGGTCATCATTTGCTCGTTTGTTCTAAAGAATTTTGACTATTGGTCCTGCCCGGGTATTGGATTCTCTTAGACGACGATCAAAAGGTCAAATGCTATTTTCTCGGTAATTTCCTTGGACGGATCGATAAAGAAAGACCATGAACAAAAATCCCTAGCGCTTAAATAGGCTCATGCATACATAAAGAAGCTACATATGTTATTTTTGTGTGATCTGTGCTGGTAATAAAATAGTCACCTTATTCTTTGTTGTTCCCAAATGTAAGCTTTTATCTTTACAGAATAAGTCATTTCCTTTTATGAGCTTTCATTTATTAACCCGAGGGCAGGAGGCCCAAATAACTAACACAGCAAACGATTTCGAAAGGAAAGGTTTGTTGTCTTTTGTTGATTCGTGTGTGCAGAAAGCATGAATTAATAAAGACAGAGTCATCGGGGTCATTAATTAAAAGGAAAGCAGATACATCAAATAAAAGCTCATGGCCTGAGCATAGAAGAGACAGAAAAAGCAACAAACAACATCTTATTCTAGTGGGGCCTATCAGCAGAGGCCAACCTTCACAGAACACAGCATCATCATGGGGAAAAGAACCAGTTGACATATGCAGGTGTCCCAGTGTCCTGCATCGTTCCTTCATCTAAGTACCTGGTGTTTCGATTTTGCCAACGGTCAGCCAAATTGGTCAACAGATGCGACGTTATGAGACCACTTTCAAAGTTGTGGATGTTGGGAACACGCTGTATCATTCGGTATTGACGACTGATCCTATCCGGGAAATAGGCCATGGAACGGTCTAGACTGGCATACAACACGTAATTGAGGTTCATATTTCCAGTTGTGACCAGTCTGATCCTCCACCAATGACAAATCCACCAAATTGTAGGGTTATCCCCAAAATCAAAGCATCCTCGAGACCGAGATTGAAAGTTGGCAGGTCCATAGGTTGGAATTAAGCGAGCTGGGACCGGAAGAATCAGGCCTAACTTGTCCAGAGCCCAGGCTTGCAATAACATTGGACAACCGCGATGATGAACATTGAAGTTAGTGACGTGAAGGGCGATATCCCTAACCCAACACATCGTTTCTCCCATGATCATCATGAAGACAGTATGATGGTACATTTGCATGTCACGAACAACGGTCAGAAGTCGGAAATCTCCAATTCCGGGCTGGCGATTCTTCATGGCATACACATTCAATAGCAAGAAGCAGTAAGCTCAAATCGAAGAGAGATCTAGATCAATGGACAAAACCCTACTCAGGAAAGGTTCCAAAGGGAGGCCTTGATCCGTGTTTATACCATCAGGGAGGTAAACCGGACATAGGGCCACAATCTTAGCTAGATCATACCTAGGACCTGGGGGTAAAGCCGGAGTTTCATCTTGTTCGGGATGATGATCCATCACAGCACACATCTCCTCGTAGGTCGGAGTTACTTCAGAGTCTTCAAACCGGAAAACCATGGTGTTAGGATTGAAATATGTGACGAGCCAAGACAAGAAGCCATAGTCGGGTTTTAAGTCTTTGAAATATTTCAGCCAAACGAGTTGGTTCATAGGAGGAATTCACCATAGGTCATCCGGGATGGATTGGACGAAAGATGAAACTTGGTTTCTGATGGCCATGGAAAAGGATTATTTAAGAAATGGATTTACTTTGAATGCTGGCAGCAAAGGAGACGTAAAGGGAAACCTCTATTTATAGAAGTGTAAAGGATATAGGTAACGAAGCACCATCATTACTCGACCTGATATCTACTGTCAATGGTGGTTGGAAAGGCATTTATGTATGGACTACTCCAGTTGGTGGGCATTTAAACCCGCATTAATAAGAGGGACAGTTTGTACAATAAGGAGGTTGAGTTTTTATGACCACATTAACCGCCCTGTCAGGTAAGTACTACGATCCACTTCTGTTTAGAAATTGATTTTTGTCATATTTCATTTTAGGTTCATTACTTTATTCTTTATTTATTTTATTTTATTTCATTTATTCGTTTACAATAAATCAGTTCATTGACCGCTAACAAGGTGGACCACTTTTATAAATAAAGGGGACATTGTTGTTTTGTGTTTTTGTGTTTGTGTTTTGTTTTTACATGAATAAGGTCTCACAGTTGTAAAACATAAACACATATGACAGTGTAATAAAAGCAAAATATTGTAAAAATATAAATGATATCATAAAAATAGTATAACTGTACAACCACCCTGAAAAAACTACTAAATGTTAAAAAATGGTCCAAAATGGCTGAGACACGGGGGCAGGGCTACCGTCGCCTACGGCTCGGACCAGCAGCCGCTTAAGGGGGTGGAGATGATGGTGCGTCATCAGAAGAGCCGTCATCATCCTCGTTAGAGGAGTCTAGGGGAATACCCTCTACCTCTAATCTCGTCCTGAGCCGGTCCACCTCTGCCTGGAGTCGGCTCACAGCACTAGACTGGCGAGACTGATGCCTCCGCAGCCTCCCGATCTCCAGGTCCTGTAAAAACAGAGATATGTAAGAAAAGGTAAGCAAAGAATAAAGAAGAATGCAAAACACATGAAGATCATACATACCCTCTCATGACGCTCGGAGTAGAGCTGAGCGATGTAAAACCGAGCAAAGCCAAATCTCTGGAAAATCTCCAGGTATCTCTGAGCAGGCACGTGCAAGCATTTGAAGACATTCAATAAGGACTCATTCAGGTAAAATATTCTTAACTTTGTAAATTCAGTTTAGTACTTACGTGTGTGGCTTGCTCAGGATCCAGCTGCGGTAATGGAGGAGCCCGCCTGAGATCAGCAGGAATGATGATGCCCGATCCTAGGCCTAGACCAGGATCTAGCACCACCTCCATGCCAGGTGGGAGCGGGACGTCGCCCAATACTACCCCCACCGGTCCGGCCGGAGCAACCACTGCCCTTGCCTCAGCTGCAGCCTCCGCTCTATAATGGGTCACCATCTTGTATGTCTTTCACTCCTGCAACAAGTCACAGAGGAAGAAATTTAATCAGTCGGTTAAACAGCGAAAAATGATGAAGATAAATGAGACTGAAGATAAGAAAATCACCTAGGTGTACTCGAGGATCTCGGGAAGCTGAGCCTACATCCGAGAGGAAAAGTAGACGGGGAAGTCGCCAGCAGACAGAAATCGTTAGCTGAGAAGCCCCTATACTCCACCTCTAGATCCTCCCGGGTCATGCCCTCCAGTAGGCACATATGGCGAGGAGGAGCATGAGGCACTCGCCGCTGCGCTGGGGCCACCGGAGTGTCATAGACTCTCTCCCCGAGGTAGTACCGATCAGCCTAGTACCCCCGCATCAGGAACCTCGATTGGGTATGCAGCTCTACCACCTCGCGGCCTGGATAGGTCCTCCAGGCATCACAGTCCCACAGAGTCAGGAACAGCTGCAAAAGAATAAAAGAATCAGTGGTTATGTAGTACAAAAGAAGGAAGAAAGCTAAGCTAAGTGTTCAGAGATTTTTGTACTTACATCAGACAGCTCCCTATCATTAAGGAAGCTCCTCCAGTACTCGAGATCCTCGCCACTGGCATAAGTGTGGTGACAATGGGCCAGATAACGAGGGATCCGCCTAGACTCAGCAGGAGTGTCACCGCTCGAACTGACTGGGTAGATACGGTACTCATAAGCCCATACCTGCAGTAAAGATTACAGTGATGTCAGTGTACAGTTGAACAGTTGAAAATGACAAAGAAGAAGGTGAAGAGTGAAAGAATGTTACCTCCAGTGGCCGGATAAACTGCCAGTTTGACTCACCGCTACCACGGGTCCAGACATCCAGACCGTGATAGAGATGAGCCAAAGCTAGAGTGGCCCAGTCGAAGGACTCGACCTGGCCCAAGTCCCTCAGGCATACTAGCACCGCTGGATCTCCCTTATTCTGGGAGGTGCATAGCAGCTGGGACGATATGATGTAGAACAGAAAGGACCAAGCAGCCTGGTCTCTCTCCTTCTGAGTATATGCAGGTGCAGCAGGTCGGGCCTCCACTAGCAACTCCCTCCAAGCCGCCAGCCTGGACCTGATCCTCTCGGCCCAGAACCGATAGACTACCTCGTACGACACGCGTCCCTGCGCAGTGTACCTCGTCTGTGTGGTCACACCGAGCAGAGAGCGGACTAGCTGAGCTCCTAAGGTAGCCGTCTGGTACCGAGCGTCCAGGGGAGCAACTGGACCGGTAAAGCGGAGGCCGGTAATGGCAGCATAATCCACCGGCGTAAGGGTCATCTCGCCGAACCTGAAAACAAATGTATGAGTGCAGTCGTTCCACCGCTCCATCAGCGCGTACCGCATAGCAGGTGGAAAACGGGGCTATGTGCGGCGGAGCCCCACAGCATAATCACCAAAGCCGGCAGCAATAACCTGAGCTCGCATGGGCGGGTCCAGCAGGTCCCAAAATATAGAGGAGTCAGTGGATGACCCACCCGAGCGGGCTTTGCCCAGATCAACCTGTGTAAGAAAAATTTTCAATTTGAATAAATATTATACTAACAATTATTCATTTTTATTCCATGGCAGGAAAAGTAAAAGAAATCCAAATCTCGGGTTGAACCGTAGCTTCGTCACGCAACTACACAGCCGCGTCACGCGTCTACATGGTTGCGTCACGCAACTTTGCCCAAGATGTGCACCCTGAAGCACAGCTACGTCGCGCACCTCAGCACCCGCGCCACGCCACTCCACAGCTGCGTCACGCAACTGTTCAAAGTTTGGCATCCTAAGAACAGATGCGCCACGCATCTCCACAGCTGCGCCACGCATCTCAACAGTTGCGTCATGCAACTGCTCAAGGCTTTGCCTCGTTGACGAACAGTCCCGTCACGGAACCGTTCTTCCAAAGAACAGCTGCGTGACGCAACTATCAAAGGTACGTAGTGTGAACCCCACCCCCGAAAACATAGGCATATGATGCATATGATGATAAAGGATAGAAATGCACGTGAATGTATGAGTCGCCACCTTGTTTAATTATTTTCGGGTAAACTAGGAAAAAACCCTAAGTGACTCCAATTTTAATTAACCCAAATGTTTAAGGCATGGTCTACGAACCCGAGATGGATCCCGAGACTATGTCATGCTGGTGAACTAACCTATGGATGAATGCTTTGCAGGGTAAAATGAAATAATTGGACCAATTAAAATGTTTATGTGATTTCGACTTGCCACTCGGGGTTAAATCCCGAATGTGCCTACGTACTTCCGTTTGAATGGAAGATCAAAGTCAACGTAGTTCGATAGGCCTCTTTTAAAGGGCTTTGAATGGGTATGCTTTATGCATGAGTGTGTGTATGCTTCGTGCATTTTGTTTAGGCATTTTGCCAAAGAATTGATTGATTTTTAGGCATTTGATGCCAAAAACGTTGATTGGACAATTTTATTGCCAACAATTGATTGATTTAAGGCTTTCAGCCGAAAAGATTGATTTAGGCAATTTGTTTGCCAAGATGATTAATTTCAGGCGATTGTCGCCAATATGATTGATTTTAAGGCTTTTAGCCAAAAAAGAGTGATTTAGGCAATTTGATTACCAAAATGAGGTTGATTGGGCGATTGTCGCCGAAATGATTAATTTAAGGCTTTTAGCCAAAATAAATTGATTAATTTTAAGGCATTTTGCCAAAAGATTTGATTTAATTGTAGGCAATTTGTTGCCAAAACGTGATTGATTAAGGCTTTTAGCCCCAATTATTGATTAATTGGACTTAAGCCGGACTGTTCGAAATAAAGGCAATTAACCATAGTTATTAATTAACTAGGTATTTTAAGCCAATATTATCGGATTTAGGCTTTAATACCACGATTATTTATTAACCAGGCATTTAGCCTAAACTTATTTATTTGAGGCAGTTTTCTTGCCTATATGATGATATGAATGCATTTATGCAGTTGTAGAATTATTAGGAGTAGAAAAGAAGCATGTATGAAGTGCTAAAATTAAATAGGCAAAGTTTAACTTACGTACCTGATTTAATCGTCGACCGCTTCTTAACTCCAGGTTAAGCTCCTCGTTAAGGGGAATTAATTTTAGTTTAATTTCAAGTGACCAAGTATCACAAAAAAATAAAATAAAACTAAAATAAAAAAAACAATGCAAGAAAGCAATAAAGAATTGCAAGGAGCGTAGGGAGAAGGAGCGTCCGTCAACACAGACTGAGCGTCTAAAAACGGAGGCCCGAGGCCCCATTTTATAGGAAACGGAGACCTGAGGGCGGTCGTGCCCGCCTTGGAAGGCGGGCGTGCCCACCCTCAAGGGCGGGCGTGCCCGCCTCAGCTGGGCGGGCGTGTCCGCCCTATCTGGGCGGGCGTGTCCGCCCTGACTGGGCAGTCGTGCCCGCCCGGTATGCCTGGCTGGGCGGGCGTGCCTGCCCTGGCTGGGCGGTCAGGCCCACCCCTTGAGGGCGGGTGTGCCCGTATGCACCCTTTTCTTTCTTCCTTTTTTTCCGTTCCGGAGGCTTTTTCGGGAGTTCTGGACTTCCAAAAAATATTCCGGGACTAGTTCCGCGATCCTCATAATTTTTCGGACATTTCAAGTACCATATTGGCATACTTTCGGTGAACTTCCAAAAAGGTCTTTGGTCCGGCCGGGCTGTTTGTAGTCCGGGAAAATAGGCTTTTTGAGCCTCAAAATTTGAGTATTCACAGTTGCCCCCCACCGGTGACCATAAAGATAATTTATGGGAGTCGGTGGTTGTCTGAAACACAAATTTTGGAGCCAAAAAACAGACGCGTCCAGAAGACCCGCCTTTTGGCCCTTTTTCCTTATAAATAGCTCAAAATTCATTTCTCATTCATTTCTATCTTTTTACTTGAAAGATCTCTCTCAAATTCTCTCATCCTCCCTTCATCTATGGCTTCTTCGAGTTATAGTAGCGATGAGGATTTTCTAGAGTCCCTGGGGATTTCTCTCGACGAAATCCGTGTAATAGCAGATGTCGACACTCATGCTTCTGTCACCGGTGTCTATGCCCAGGTCAGTTCCCATGTCACTCTCATTTATTTATTATGTGGGCCTTGGGCCAAAAGGTAAAAAAAAAATTTTGGGCCTCTGTGGCCTGATTGTGAATTTTCAAGCCTTAGGCCAAATCGTGGTTTCTTGGGCCTCTGTGGCCGAAAGACAAAATTTTATTTCCTGCATTTACCGTCTTATTAATATGCATGCTAGGGGAGAATCGAGACATTATCCTTAGTAAGGAACTAAAGAATAATCTTAAGCCACTTTACCTTCTTTAGGATTCGTACTTTAGGCTGGATGTAGGTGAGGCCTCTATTGCTGAGATCCCAATTAATATACTTGACCCCAACAACCCGGTCGGAGCCATCATCAGTCCCTCTCATCTGGACTTTTTAAGACATCTTGAGCTGGGTAGGCAGAATTACAAGAGCCTACGTACTGGGTGCACTGGCTGATAGATGGTGGGACACCACCAACACTTTTCATTTCCCTTGGGGTGAGATGACGATGACCCCGACTGATTTTTCAGTGATCTCCGGGATTCCTTTTGGCACTCGGCCGATCGAGCTGTATGACGACTGGAGGACTGAGGTCACCCCTGATTGGATGTTGGAGCTGATAGGGATTGACCTGCCACGAATTGTCAGACCTAGCTCTTCTGCCCCTGTTCTGAGTATTTCGAGACACTGGCTATCCCTCCAGGCCCCCGACATTTACGCTAGACACAGGTAGGGAGAGCTAACGGCTACTCAGGTAGCTAGATTCACTCTGTTGCTGCTATTTGCTTCGACCTTCTGGTCTAACAGGAAAGAGAAGTTTAATCCTTCTATTCTGAAGAGTTTGGAAGACTTGGCTCATCTTACTGAGTACGACTGGGCCGACGCTATTTTGAGCCGCATGTATGATGATATGTGCGATCTGAGTCGAGGCCACTGTAAGCTCAGCGGGACCTACTATTTCTGGGAGGTAACGTAAAGAACATATCCTCATCCTGTGTTGTCTCTCTTTTTTTTTTTTTTTTTTTTTTTTTTTTTTTTTTTTGGCTGATTCGTTCCTTTGTTTTGCAGACTTGGGCTTTTGAGTATTTTCCCTACACCCGCCCAGAGTTGATTCATACTGGCCTTGGATTAGGGTTGGTACCTTTGGCTTGGAGGTGGTACCGAGCAAATCATCGGTCTGTTCTACGCAAGAAATCTTTAGGGGATCTGCGGGCCTTCTTTGACACTTGTACCATGGAGCAGGTGAGTGCCTTTTAATTTTCCTTGAATATGCGGAAATAAAAAAGATTTATTAACACATTTGTTTCTTTTACATAGGTTGAGGTGGGGGCGATGAATGCCCGACTCCAAAGTTTGATTGAGGCTGATCCCCATTTCCAGCGATCAGAGGCCTTGTCCCGGCGGCGGATTGTCTTGTCACATCCTGTCTTGAGACGCTATTATCTGGGTGAGAGAGTGGACTTCCAGATTAGGGGCTGCCGCTCCGTTCCTCATCCTCCCCCTGAGGACATGCGAGCGGGCAAACAGATGATTCTTACCGACGCCCATACTGAGGGTATTCCGCATATGGAATTTATCCAGAGTGGGGATTATGATGAATTTTGCTAGATGTTTCTGATGCGGCCTATTGGATCCCGGCTTGACAATCTTCCAAGGTCGACCCCTTCCTAGCCGCTTGGCACCCGTTCTTCTCGGGCTTCAGGCTCCTCGGCCAGGACTCCAAGGAGGAGGCCTACGACCCGTCCCTCTTCTTCCACTCCGGTGGAGGGTCCGTCTCGGGCTGGCCCTAGCCATTCAGCTGGTGCTTTCAGGATTCCCCGGGCTATTCTAGAGGCTACCGGGCCAATACATCCGGGCTTAGCCAATTTGCACCTTCCATACAGCATTCCCTATTACACTCCTGATGGTACTTCGTCTCTCCGGGATGTCTCTCTTGGGAATGTGAATCCCCTGGCTCTTCCCCCCGAGGACATTACTGAGGTAAAAACGGATAAATCTCTCACAAAAAGGATTCATAAGAGATTTGATACTGACTTGAAAAAAAACATTTTTTTTTTTGCATGGCTTTCCAGGTTCCCGTTGGATTAGTCAGTCAAATGATGGAGCTAGTTCTCCGTATGCAGGAGGAATTAACTTCAGCTTGGACCTTGCGGGCCTGTGATGACCCGAGGAGGAGGAGGACTCGTCACTGATACTTATATTTTGCTTGTTTTCTTTGCTGTAATTTGTATTGAACTTTTACTATATTTCTGTATTGAACTTCGGCTGTACTTCTGTAGTGACTTTATACCTGCATTTGGTTAGTACTGAAAATCTTACATGTATGCATGCTTATTAATTTTGAAAGAAGAAAAAAAAATTCCATTTTGGGCCCATTTTATGGAAAGAAAGAAATACCCTTTTTTTTTTTTGCGTGCCCGCCCTCGAGGCGGGTATGCCCGCCTCAGAGGGCGGGTGCAGCCGCCCTCGGGCGCGTCTTCCTTTATAAAAGACTGTTTCAGTCTCTTTTTTTTCTTATTCCTCTCTTCTTTTCGAGCCAACAAAGACCCTGGTCAGTTTCTTCTCTCTTTTTTGCTCCTTATATTTTTTATTTATTTTTTATCATTATTATTTTTTTTAAAAAAAAAACAATAAATAATAAATAAAATAAATAAAAGGACATGAATCCCTTTTACAACCATAGCATGCACAGCTGGACTAGGAGTCTCTCCAAAGTTGAAAAGATCAATTTGGGGAGGTACGGTCTTTCTCCTGTTATTACCCTTAGGGGTGTAGTAATTGACTGGATTTTCTTAAGGGCCTGTATTAGACTTTGGGATCCTGAGGCCCATGTTTTCCGGTTTGGGGCGATGATGGAGGAAATGCGCCCTCTCTTTGAGGAGTTTTGTGCCATTATAGGGTGTGACCCCAATGCCCCTTTGGTCAAGCATGAGGTAAAAATTGGGTATGTTAGGTTATTTGAGACCCTGTTTCAATTTAGCCGACCCCAAGCTAAGGTTATGATCGTTGATGACCAAAAAGCAATTCTGCTGCCTCTGATTGACGAATTCTCAGAGGCTTGCCCAGATGACCCAAACTGGATGAGGCTGAGGATGCGGGCCTTGGTTTTCTGTTTATTGGCTGGCTTCTTATTTAACCGGGACCCAGGCTTTGGGGATTTGCGTCTTTGCCCCATGGTTCTACAGATGGAGGATATGGGTTGTATTGGCGGCATTGTGCTGGCAGAAACCATTAGGAGCCTTGACAGGGCTGCTTTAGGGTTTGATGACTGGACGGTTTCTCCTATTATTCTCCAGGTATTTCTCCTTATTATCTCTTCTCATTTTTTTTTAATCATTCCCTTGTAACAGAAAGGATCCATTACTCAGGTTTGGTTGAAGGATCACCTTCAAGTGGTTACTGCTCCTACTTCCCTTCCTTATAACCCATCTCAGTATCACATGCGGAGGATCTTAATCTCGCACCCCACTACTGATGCATGGGCTTCATGGTTGATTGAGTTGGGTCCGAATGAGATACTGTGGTTCATCTCCTGGTACAACATCAACCGTTTTATCCAGGTCAGCCTTCATCACACCCGGGTTTACCTTCTGGGCCTTACACATTGTACTTGGTACTGTGCTTCACGCGTCTTGAGACAGATGGGGATAGATCAGACTGTTCCGATTACGGATGACTTTCCTGCTGATTCAGCCATTACCCCGGGTGTTACCCGAGCCGTCCTTAGGGCTTGGGTTAGAGATCACCATATGGTTAGGCCCTTGCCTAATCCTGCCAGTATTTAGACTTCTCTTGAGTATCGAGCCTGGTTCATTGCCAATGTCTGGCCAATTGAGAGACCAAGGAGGACCGCGCTGCTGAGTGCACTCGAAGGTTGGGTTCAGGCTGATGAAATTGGGACTGGTGAGGAGATTGTGCTGGCTCCTCGGACAGGTGAGGCTGGGCAGAGTTCAACAGCTGGAGGTGACTCGGAGGATGTCGCTCCACGGAGGAGACGGGACACCTAGGCTCCTATAGGCTTTTGGATTTTGGATGTAGTTCTCTTTTTTTTTTACTTTTATTTGGCTTTTGGAATTTTCTTTCTGGACGTATTTTTTTCGCTTTGGACTTGGATTTAGACTTCATTATTTGTTTGGACTCTTTTGCTTTCCGCCTGACTTTTGGGCTGCTATTGGAATGAGATTTGTCTTTTTAGCTTAAATTAAGAAAATCATTTAGCTTTCCAAGCATTTTCCAACTTTATTTATTTCAAGCTCTAATTTTTGCCTAAGCTGCCCTTTTGGGTTTTCCACTTAGCGAGCTTACCCATTTTTGCCTAAGCCGCCCTTTCGGGTTTTCGACTTAGCGGGTTTTCCTCTTTTTTTTTTCTTTTATTCGGCAAAGAAGAATGAAATTATGAAATGATTTTTTTTATTAATGTTTAGACCGTGCCCAAAGAGGGCTGCCTACATATCTCCGATATATAATTTCTTTTTTCCAAAGAGAATCAGGTCTAATGTAGTTCATCTTACATTATGCAATGATTACAATTACACAAAATATCTTTTTAACTGATCTAAATTACATGGATTAGTGAATTCCAAACCATCCAAATCAGTCAAAATAACGGCTCCACCTGACAATATCTTCTTTAACACATAGGGTCCAGCCCAATGAGGACGAAACTTCCCACGTGGATCTATGATTGGCTGTCTAATCTCCTTCAGAACCAAACAACCTTCTTCCAGTTTCCGGTCTTTGACCTTCTTATTAAAATGCCGCGCCATTCTTCTTTGATAAACTTGAGTTTGGTGGATTGCTCGCAATCGCTTTTCATCCATACCCTAGAGTTGCAAATGATAATTCTTAGCCCAATTTGCTTCACTGATCTGGCTTTCCCGGATAACTCTTGCCGACTGAACTTCCAGCTCAATAGGCAACACTGCTTCCATGCCATATACTAAGGAATACGGGGTTGCCCCAGTAGGCGTTCTGATTAAAGTCTTGTATCCCCACAAGGCATTTGGCAATTGTTCGTGCCAAGCTCTATGCTTTTGGACTATTTTCTGCAAAATGACCTTTATAGCCTTGTTTGCAGCCTCTACGGCCCCATTTGTCTGTGGGCGATAGGGTGAAGACTTGTGATGCTGAATCTTCTTTTGCTTCAGTAGGTCCGAAAATTCACTTTGAAAGTGAGATCCGTTATCCGTGATGATCTCAAATGGTGTTCCATACCGACAAAGGATGTTGGTACAAACGAACTGTGCTGCCTTCTTGGCATTCAAATGGAATAAGAAACTGCTTCAATCCACTTAGTAAAATAATCAACAGCAACCAGGATGAATTGATGGCCATTGGAAGCCTTTGGATGGATCTTTCCGATCACGTCTATGCCCCAAGTTGCGAAAGGCCATGGTGAAGTAATGGGATTCAGATTGACCGGAGGCTGCTTTTGTAGTTTAGCAAAAAATTGACATTCATGGCATTTCTGCGCATGCCTCACGCAATCTGCATTCATGGTCGACCAATAATAACCTAGGTTCATGATTTTTAGAGCCAAGGCTATCCCGTGCATATGTGGACCGGACTCCCCATTATGTAGGGAATCCATGATGTTTTGAGCTTCTCCTTCATCAACGCACCTTAGGTGCAGACCATTCCAACTCCTTTTATACAGGGCTCTCCCAGTAAGGAAATATCCAGATGCTAACTGTCTCAATGTCCGTTGATCAGTCTTGTTGGATCCCTCCGGGTAGACTTCATTCTGAAGATAATTTTGTATATCCCAAAACCATGGCTTGTTATCGACTAGGTTCATGACATGCGCTGGCTGTTTCTGCAGCCGAACCGTCAGAGGTCGAATGACTTGATCTCCCCCTACATTAACCATGGAAGCCAAGGTTGCTAAAGCATCTGCAAACTGATTTTTGGCGCGCGGCAGGTAGTGAAAAGATAGTTCCTCAAACTATTGGGCCAATTCGTCCAAACGTTGCAGGTAAGGAACCAAACGTTCTTCCTTAATTTTCCATTTCCTTAGAGCTTGAGAGACTATCAGGTTGGAATCTCCAAAAACCTTGAGGATTTTTATTTCTTTTTCCAGGGCCGCTTCTAACCCCTTGATGCAAGCTTCATACTCGGCTTCGTTGTTAGTACAGTCGAAATCAAGTTTGACTGCGATTGGGACGTATTCTCCACAAGGAGTTTTGAATACGACTCCAACCCCATTTCCATGGTAGTTTGAAGCTCCATCGAAGTACATCTCCCAGACCTCACTTTCCACGCTCAACAAGTCTTCATCAGGAAATTCTACTTTCGGCATTTGGTCTTCGACCGGCAATTCTGCTAATTGATCAGCCAAGGCTCCGCCTTTCACTGCCTTCCGTTGTACAAATTTTAAGTCATAGGCTGCGAGCACCGACACCCACTTAGCCATTTTACAGTCAAGAACCGGCCTCTCCATAAGGAATTTCAAGGGGTTCGATTCAGAAATCACATACGTAGTGTAAGACGAGAGGTAGTGCTGCAGCTTTGTACAGGCCCAAACTAGAGCCAGGCACAGCTTCTCTATCTTATTGTATTTTAGCTCGTATTCCAGCATCCTCTTGCTAAGGTAATACACGGCATTTTCTACCCTTGTATCTTCTGCTTGTTGAGCTAACATTGCACCCATCGCTTCTTCTATCACTGATAGGTATAATAACAAAGGCTTTCCTAGCCTTGGTGGCTGTAATACTGGCGGGGATAGCAGATATTGCTTGACTTGGTCGAAAGCTTTCTGACAATCCTCATTCCATTTGACTGCTACTTCTTTCCTGAGTAGTTTGAAAATCGGACCACAAGTATCGGCCAATTGATTGATGAACCGGCTGATGTACTGTAGCCTTCCCAGGAAACCCCGAACTTCTTTTTGTGTCCTTGGTGCTGGCATTTCCAGAATGGCCTTGGCTTTCGAAGGGCGACCTCTATGCCCTTCCGACTAACCATATGCCCCAGAAATACTCCAGATGTAGCTCCAAACAGACATTTCACCGGATTGAGCTTTAAATTGTACTTTCGAAGTCTAAAGAAGAACTTCTCAAGCGCTGTCGTATGTTCTTCAGCTGTTTTTGATTTGACAACCATATCGTCCACATATACTTCTACTTCTTTGTGAATCATGTCATGGAAGATGGTTGTCGCCATTCGTTGATAGGTTGCCCCGGCATTTTTGAGCCCAAAAGGCATGACCCTGTAGCAGTAAGTTCCCCACTCCGTGGTGAATGCCGTTTTCTCTTTGTCTGGCTCATGCATCATTATTTGATTATAACCGACAGCAAGATCAGTCAAGGAGACCATCTCGTGTCCAGCCATTCGGTCCACTAACAAGTCGATGTGCGGCAGAGGGAAATCATCCTTCAGACATGCTTTATTCAAATCCCGGTAGTCCACACACATTCGCACTTTTCCATCCTTCTTCGGCACCAGCACGATGTTCGCTAACCACGTCGGGTAGGCAATAGGTTCTATGAACTTGTTCTCCAGCTGCTTGGCAACTTCCTCCTTAATTTTCAAGGACCATTCTGTTTTCAGCCTTCTTAGCTTCTGTTTCACTGGCTTAGCCTCTGGATATACTGGAATCTTGTGCACCACTATTGCTGGGTCAATTCCGGTGATGTCACTTGCTTTCCACATGAAGCAATTAGCAAATTTCTTCAAACATTCACTGACCTGTTCCCTGTTCATGCAATCAGATGCAATGTATGTATGTTCGTTTTCTTCTTTGCCAATTATTATTTTTTCTTTTCATTTTTTATTTCATTTATTTGATTATTTTTTCTTGGAAATGCTTGGAAAGATAGACCCGCAGGGTAATCAAGAATTTGCAAGCCTTTATTAATTATGACGGAATCGTCTTCAAAGAATACATCAAATTTGAAATCTGGATCTTCTAGATCCGACGCAGATGACTCGGAACTGGAACTAGACTCCGACTCGGTTTCAGACTCAGGGTCAGACTCGGACTTAGTACAGGACTTGATTATAGACTCTGGTACTAGGCTTGACTCGGGAGGGGGTTTATCAGCAGTGCGCTCCTCCTCGCTGTACCAGTTGGTGAGGGGCCCTTCATTCGGCTTGATTAGATCTAGCAAGTCTCGATTCCCATCATTTCCTGTGATAACCGCAACTTCGTCAAAGAGACTAGGTTGCATGAAGTCTTCTGCTTCCAGTTCAGTTACTGTTTCGGGCCTGTTGCCCCAGACATCTGAGAATATCTCCAACCCAGGCAGCATCTTCTTAGCGGTTGGGCAGCAAAAGGGTTCTCGGAAGCCACAGTAAGGAACTGCTTCTCCCAATTTACAGAAATAACTGTTCAAAGTCAGAAAGTAAGGCCGTATCTGTACACTCTCTTTCCTTCCCCTTCTGGTTCTCTTGGCACGGTCTTCATTAGTGGGCTCATAGCCTAGTCCGAAGGTTCCTTCATTCACTGGACACTCCCAGGCTTGCAGTTTGGGGTATGTTTTCCCGGATCTGGCCATAACCATTCCTGGTAGATAGGACATCTTAAGCATCAAGGGCACTATGCAGTTTATTTGCACCGTCCCGAAATCAAAGAGAATTCGAGAGTTTGCAGTCTTTCCTTCTATGAACTGCACAGTATCATACTGAAATCCCGAGAGGGGTAGGTTGGCAGTCTCAGGGTTGACCTCAAAGAGAGGCTGACCCTTTGGCTTTTTGAGCTGGCTATAGTCATCCCCCTGAATGGTGATGACTTTGTCCTCATAGGGAAACTTGACCTTTCGGTGCAAGGACGAGGGTACTGCCTTAGTGTGGTGTATCTATGGTCGGCCCAGAAGCAGGTTGAAGCTAGTCGGTACATCAATTACCTGGAAGGGGACTTCCATCACAGCTGGCCCAACTGTTAACTTTAGCGTAGCAACCCCTAACACTTCCCTCCGGGTGCTGTCATAGGCCTTCACTATCTGGTCCGAGGGAGTGAAGTCAGTTTCTTCCAACTGGCTACTCTTAGTGGGCAGACGTTCAGCGCCGACCCATTATCAATGAGAACCATGGGCACGGTTTTCTCTCGAGTCTGAACAGTGACATAGAGGGCATTGTTATGACTGCCTCCCTCCTTAGGCAAGTCGTCATCAGAGAAACCGATGCTTCGTGTTTTAGATGATTGGGTGAGGGTGGATACTAGCACTTCAGGGCTAACTTCCACAGGTGTCTGAAGTTGACTCAAAGCCTTGCAAAGAGCTTGGCGATGAGGAAAGGATGATGCCAAAAGTTCCCAGATTGACACCCTAGCTTGTGTCTTTTTTAATTGTGACAGCACCGGGTCCTCCTTTGGCTCCTCTGCCCTCTGGTAGGGCTTATCTTGTATTTTATCCAGGACTAGTGGTTCATATTGTCTCCCGCTCCTGGTTATAGCATCAAGTTCCCCGGTCAGGTCATTCAAATCCAAGACACAGATGTTATTCATTCCTAGGAACAGTTCGAAAGGATCGATCAGTTCCTGATCAGCCATAATAGCATTTACCCCGTGATTTGGTAAGGGTTTAGTACTAATGTTTGGCTTACTTCTGGGAATAATTGAACCGTTGTCCACTAGGTCCTGGATGCGGTTCTTGAGCGTCCAACACGCTTCAGTCTTGTGCCCATGCCCTTGATGATACTCACAGTATTCATCAGCCCTGTAATTCCTTGGTAATGGATTTGGTGGTGGCCTTGCTTCCAAAGGCTTGATGTAGTTGGCCTTGACAGCCTCTCGGAATACCACAAGGATCGGCATCCCGAGATCAGTATAAGTTCTTCTGGACGATTGATTATTATTTCTCATGTTCCCCACACGTAAAGGATTCATGGGGGTGATGCTAGCCACTTCGTGGACCTTGCTAGCTTGGCTAGGTTTCTTATACTTTGAGGTTCCTGAGTCTTCTTTCAGTTGCCCCATCTGAATCAGATCTTCTACTTTCGTAGCAGTGGCAATGAGCGACTGGAACGTTGGTAGGTACTGAGTCTGTAGTTGTTGTTGGTAGACAGGCTGCAGATTTTTTATTATTATGTCTACCTGCTCTTGTTCAGAAGGCCGGTTAATCATTTGGGCGGCTTTGGCCCTCCACCTCGTAAGGAACGAGGAAAAGGGTTCATTGTTTTTCTGCTTGGTGGTTTCTAATTCTCTTCGAGTGACATCCACCTCCATGTTATAGCGGTATTGGGAATTAAATGCATTGCAGATGTCTTCCCATGTTTTCATTTTGGATCGGTCTAAGCTGACAAACCACCTCAATGCGGCACCGGTAAGAGATTGTTGAAACAACTGAGCAAGGAGCTCGCTGCTCAATCCAAATGGGTTAAGAGCACCTACATACATTTTCAAATGAGTCTTAGGACAAGTGGTTCCATCAAATTTGTCCATGTTGGGCATCTTGAACTTAGTTGGCAACCTGGCTTCAGGGAACAAGGACAAGGAGTCCATGTCCACCACTTCCTTGTGGGTTTTGAGAGCAGTGATGGATCTTTCTAGGAGCTCTAGTTTCTCTCTCATTCTCTGAGCTTCCAGCTCAGAGGCAGTTTTAGAGGGCATATCATCTAGGTTTAGGGCAAGGTTTGTAGGTTCAGCAGCAGGACCCTGATTGGAGGCAGCAGGTCCACTTCCCCCAGCGGAAGCCCCATTTCCATTACCATTCCCATTACCCAGTTCAGCTATCAGGGCGGTCCTTTGGGCAGCCAGTGCTTCATTCATTCTGGCCTCCATTCTAGCCTCTAGTTGTTCAATGAGGGTTTGAATATCAACAAGTGATGCCATTGGTGCAGATAAAGTTGTAGGAGTTGCAGGTGAAGCTGGTGTAGCTGGTGAAGCTGGTGAAGCAGGTGATAGTACTGTAGGTGTGTCTGGCACTTGGGTAGGCACTCGGATTGTGGGCACCTGTAAGGATAAGGGTAGCTGGATTAGGCACAGTGGTCGGTAAGGTGAATTGACTCTCTTGTCCAACTGTGCATGACTGAAAGTAAAAGAGTGTTTCATACTCTCTTTGTGTTTACCCCATGTTTATGATATGTCGTGAATGCGCATAACAACACGTCATAATCTGTTTAATGATATGATTCACATCATTGGGTGCATACAGTCCTAAAGGATAGGTTCTATAGGCTATGACACAAATAGAGAATCGGCTTGTATAGGGACCCTTGAACCTTGAGTATGGATATACCTAACCACATGTGAAACAAAGAGTTTCACGTGGGTCCAACGGTACGCATACCCATGGGCCACCCCCAAAAGGATTAGGGGCGGTTTGCGGTAACAGGGAGGACGCTTTGGCTGTCCGTCGACATAATCAAAGAGACCTGCCGATCAGCGCTACTTGCTATCCAGACTCAGAAGTTTGAACAGAGAGAGAAGAAATTCGTTTGAAATTCATTTTTTATGCAATGGAGAAAAAGATTCTCAATCGTGCAAATAAATCAACAAATTAAAATGATTTAATTAAATTGTATAATTAAGTCCAACTTCTCCCAATCTCGTATTCTTAAAGAAAGAACACTTGATTCATGTTAGGGTACCCTGCAAAACAAAGCATATTAAGATAATGCCCTAAAGAAGGGCAGGTTAGTTTACACAACAATTGTAGTCCTCTTCATGCAAAAAGATTACATTTAATTCCCCAGTGAAGTCGCCAAACTGTGAACCCCACCCCCGAAAACATAGGCATATGATGCATATGATGATAAAGGATAAAAATGCACGTGAATGTATGAGTCGCCACCTTGTTTAATTATTTTCGGGTAAACTAGGAAAAAACCCTAAGTGACTCCAATTTTAATTAACCCAAATGTTTAAGGCATGGTCTACGAACCCGAGATGGATCCCGAGACTATGTCATGCTGGTGAACTAACCTATGGATGAATGCTTTGCAGGGTAAAATGAAATAATTGGACCAATTAAAATGTTTATGTGATTTCGACTTGCCACTCGGGGTTAAATCCCGAACGTGCCTACGTACTTCCGTTTGAATGGAAGATCAAAGTCAACGTAGTTCGATAGGCCTCTTTTAAAGGGCTTTGAATGGGTATGCTTTATGCATGAGTGTCTGTATGCTTCGTGCATTTTGTTTAGGCATTTTGCCAAAGAATTGATTGATTTTTAGGCATTTGATGCCAAAAACGTTGATTGGACAATTTTATTGCCAACAATTGATTGATTTAAGGCTTTCAGCCGAAAAGATTGATTTAGGCAATTTGTTTGCCAAGATGATTAATTTCAGGCGATTGTCGCCAATATGATTGATTTTAAGGCTTTTAGCCAAAAAAGAGTGATTTAGGCAATTTGATTACCAAAATGAGGTTGATTGGGCGATTGTCGCCGAAATGATTAATTTAAGGCTTTTAGCCAAAATAAATTGATTAATTTTAAGGCATTTTGCCAAAAGATTTGATTTAATTGTAGGCAATTTGTTGCCAAAACGTGATTGACTAAGGCTTTTAGCCCCAATTATTGATTAATTAGACTTAAGCCGGACTGTTCGAAATAAAGGCAATTAACCATAGTTATTAATTAACTAGGTATTTTAAGCCAATATTATCGGATTTAGGCTTTAATATCACGATTATTTATTAACTGGGCATTTAGCCTAAACTTATTTATTTGAGGCAAGTTTTCTTGCCTATATGATGATATGAATGCATTTATGCAGTTGTAGAATTATTAGGAGTAGAAAAGAAGCATGTATAAAGTGCTAAAATTAAATAGGCAAAGTTTAACTTACGTACCTGATTTAATCGTCGACCGCTTCTTAATTCCAGGTTAAGCTCCTCGTTAAGGGGAATTAATTTTAGTTTAATTTCAAGTGACCAAGTATCACAAAAAAATAAAATAAAACTAAAATAAAAAAAACAATGCAAGAAAGCAATAAAGAATCGCAAGGAGCGTAGGGAGAAGGAGCGTCCGTCAACACAGACTGAGTGTCTAAAAACGGAGGCCCGAGGCCCCATTTTATAGGAAACGGAGACCTGAGGGCGGTCCTGCCCGCCTTGGAAGGCGGGCGTGCCCACCCTCAAGGGCGGGCGTGCCCGCCTCAGCTGGGCGGGCGGGCCCGCCCTAGATGGGCGGGCGTGCCCGCCCTTACCGGGCGGGTGTGCCCGCCCTGGCTGGGCGGGCGTGCCTGCCCTGGCTGGGCGGTCAGGCCCACCCCTTGAGGGCGGGTGTGCCCGTATGCACCCTTTTCTTTCTTCCTTTTTTTCCGTTCCGGAGGCTTTTTCGGGAGTTCTGGACTTCCAAAAAATATTCCGGGACCAGTTCCGCGATCCTCATAATTTTTCGGACATTTCAAGTACCATATTGGCATACTTTCGGTGAACTTCCAAAATGGTCTTTGGTCCGGCCGGGCTATTTGCAGTCTGGGAAAATAGGCTTTTTGAGCCTCAAAATTTGAGTATTCACACGCAGAATTTAAATTACGCCTAATTTCATTGTATTTGTGTTATTTTCATGCAATTTTCAGAACAAAATCAAGTCGTCTAAAGATAGCAGCAAATATTTATCAACAAATCAAGCTTCTAACGCATGCAAGAGGGACAAATCCTAAGTTTAAGGGAAGCTAGGGTTCTCTGGTGCCTCGAACAGTTGCGTCACGCAACTGTCCACCAAGCACAGCTGCGCCACGCAACTGTTCACACAGGAACAGTTGCGTCACGCAACTCCTTCCTGCGTGACGCGACTATCGACGCATGCACAGACTCAAATTTTAACTACATCACTAAAATTACAGATCAAAAGCAAGAATATTCGGAAGATTTTTACTTACCTCAGCCTGAAAGCCGTGCATCCGGCTAGTCTCATACCGCACTGGGAACTCAGTACCCAGTAACAGGAGAAGCTGTAGAGGTCGCGTCCCCGAGGTCAGTGGATTTCGGCTCACCGGCACCAGCTCGCCATCGAACGTCGGGATATCGGGAAGCGCCCCTAGCGTCTCCATCTCCGGAGTGTAGGCGGAAGCGGGGATTTCAGAGATTTGAGACATCGTTTTCGGTTGAAAGTTCAGAGAGTTCTCAATTGCTTAGGGTTTGTGATAAGTGAAAACGAATTGGTTAAGAAGGAAGTTACTTATAGTAAGCAGTTAGGCCCAAGCCCATTCCTCCAAGCCCAAAGCAGAGGGCCCATCATCTTCTTTCAAGTCCAAAAGACCCGTACGACCCATCTAAAGCCCATGATGGCCCACTTCAGCAATTTGACGTTGGTATGCGGCTCGCACACTTCAGTAATTTTTGTCTACTCACCGCACAGGGGGCAGAAACATCAAATTGCCCAGATTACCCTCAGGTAAGTTTTCTTCCAACCACTGCATCAGAAGAGGTATACCTGAAAATGCAAACAAAAAAATTCGTTTGTTAAATTTGTTATGCTAGAATTTTAGCTAAAAATTTTTGCAAAATTATTAAACCAAATTTTGACAATAAATATTGAAAGGTATGCCTAAAAAGTGAATATTTTTGGCCCTAGATCGGAATCCCGAACTGGGGGCAAAAGTATAATCTTTTGCCCTGATGCAAATCTTTTTCGTAATTAATGCATGGGAACATGTGATGTTCCAATATTTTTTCTAACAAAAGGCAAAGTCTGTTTGTACACAGATATTACTCTTTTTCTTGTGAACAATTTTTCAGGCCAACCGGTGATGGTTTTTCGAAGCCGATGGGTCCTACTGATTAGTGATGGTGCATTGTAAAGCTAATCAGAACAATTTCAACCCCCAAACAGTGATGGTGCATTGCGAAGCTGTTTAAACTCTCTTCCCCAGTCAATGATGGTGAATTGCGAAGTTGACCAGGGCAAAACCGACGTCTTTCGGGGCCGATCAAACTGAGCCTCGAGGATTCTCTATTGATCCGACGGAAGCCGACAAAGCCGATCAAACTGAGCTAAGGAGGTGACTAGAGGATCAATTCAAATCCTTCAGGCCGATCAAACTGAGCCTCGGAGGTGTCTTCAAAGCCAATCAAACCAAGCTTTGGAGTTATTCACATATTCGACAGAAGTCGACAAAGCCGATCAAACTGAGCTAAGGAGGTGACTAGAGGATCAATTCAAATCCTTCAGGCCGATCAAACTGAGCCTCGGAGGTGTCTTCAAAGCCAATCAAACCGAGCTTTGGAGTTATTCACATATTCGACGGAAGCCGACAAAGCCGATCAAACTGAGCTAAGGAGGTGACCAGAGGATCAATTCAAATCCTTCAGGCCGATCAAACTGAGCCTCGGAGGTGTCATCAAAGCCAATCAAACCAAGCTTTGGAATTATTCACATATTTGACGGAAGCTGACAAAGCCGATCAAACTGAGCTAAGGAGGTGACCAAAGGATCAATTCAAATCCTTCAGGCCGATCAAACTGAGCCTCGGAGGTGTCTTCAAATCCAATCAAACCGAGCTTTGGAGTTATTCACATATTCGACTGGAGCCGACAAAGCCGATCAAACCGAGCTTCGAAGGTATCTTCATCAAACCAATGTTGTTACTAATTCGACTGGAGCCGACAAAGCCGATCAAACCGAGATGAGAAGGTAGCCAGATGATCAACTCAACATCTTTCCAAGCCGATCAAACCGAGCTTTGAGGATGATTGCCAGATGGAAGGCGCGTTAATGGACCACTATAACATTAATTGTTTATACAATTAATGATAAAGTGGGGGCGCAAACTATTGACGCGTAATTTTATGCCCCCGCTTAACCTGGTGATGATATGAGGATAAGGGATAAAGAATCACGATCAACCAGAAGTGTTTTAACCAAAAATTGAATCGGATCGGTCCAAAGGAGCCTAACCCGCATTAGGGTTGCGTCATGCAGCTATCACCTGCGTGACGACACTCATAGTTGCGTCACGCAACTCTAACCAGGCTGACACCTCTAGCACACGCCCGTGTAACGGCCTACACTGTTTGTATGGATACGCAGCAACTGTACGAAAAGTAAGCTGCGTCACACAGCTCGCGGCTCCGTCACGCAGCTACTACCTGCGTGACGCAGCTTTGTTCTGTTGCCCTACCCATATAAATACAACATTTTGTGTTTTAAACGGGACTTTTTCTCTCATTTCCTCTGGACTTCAATATTTAGGCAGAAACACTTGATTTACGGCTAGAGTTTCTTCCCCAAGAACTCAAGTGAGTAACCTTGAGGAAGATCAGGCCATTAGATATACAGATTGAAAATTAAAAAAATACAAAAAAAGAACATAAGAAGAGAAAAAGAGAGAAAAGGAAAAAGAAACGTTTATTTTGTAAAAACTTGACAACAAACATCTCTGGGATCATGAAGCAGTGTTCCTAAATCAACCAAAACGCATGCAATCCTCGAATCGTGAAGCAGTGTTCCTAAATCCACGCAATTAAGAGTTCCGTCACGCGACTGTTCTTCGTAGAACAGCTGCGTGACGCAACTGTCTTAAAGCTCCAGGATAATAATAATGAGTTCCATCACGCGACTGTTCTTCATAGAACAGCTGCGTGACGCAACTGCCTTAGAGTTCCATAATGCTTTTCTTATCTTATTTTAATTTTATGTCATTAAATAAACGTTTAATCTCAATTCAGAAAATGATCAATAATGGGCAAATTGTGTTCTAATCAAGTCAAATCAATTAATTTACTATGATTATAAGATTTTAGGATTTATTATTTATTGTTTATTGTCTAAGTATATTATTAAATCTGGTTTGTGGCCCGCCTTTAACCATAAGGCAAGAGCGGGTCTTTTAATTATATTTGCTATGGATGGATGGTGGATGTGATGATAATTTTTTATGAATGCAATGAATGAACCTAGTTGGGACGGTTAATTAATTTTCCACATAGGAACTCGGTTCGATTTATTCGGGTTGGGTCTAATTAAATAATTTGGCTTTTCTAAAATAAAATCAATTAGAAATTATAGGATAAAAGAGGCCGGTTTTCCCGGCGTCGGCTTTCAACGGGCCAACGTACCCAATTCCCTTACCTAGAATCGCATATGGTGCGCCTGACCAGTTTTTCAAATAATCGGCCTTGAATAAAATTGGGTTGAAAATGGAGTCATTTTTATAAATTAAAATTGGAAACGGTCCCATTGCCGAAATAATGGGTGGCGACTCAAAATAATTTATAAGACCGATTTATCGGCACCGCGATCCCAAAAGGTTTTAACACCATTTTCAATAAAAAACAAACAAATAAAAATAGTTTTTCGAGATCCTTTTTCAGGGTTTTAAGGGATCTCAACTCTCTCGATAAACAAACCAAAAACAACAACATTTAAAAATAAAGGGGTGAGAGGGACGAAAACACCTCTGTAGCCACTATTCAATCACCATACCTGTTGAGTCTGGTGAATTCTCTTTCATATTCTGCAACTGACATTCTATTCTACCTATGGTATAAGAATTCCTTCCTTCTAGCATCAAGGTAAGCCTCTGTGATGAACTTTTTCTTGAATTCATCCAAAAAGAATTGCCAGGTATGTTGCTCTGCTGGTACTCTCTGCTGAATAGTATTCCACCATGTGTATGTCTCATCGATCAGTAAGGACGTGGCACAAATCAAACTGTCCTCTGGTGTACACTGTAACTGCTCCAGGACTCTCAAAGTACCATCTAACCAATACTCAGCTATCTCTGGACTGTCATCCTTGCTAGCTCTGAATTCTTTTGCACTGTATTTTCTTATCTTTTCTAGTGGGGGCTTCCTTTCTCTGTCTACTACCATTGGTGACTGAGGTACCACCCCTGCAATCTGTCTAAAATTATCTGCAAGTTGTTTTGACAGTACCTTCTGATCTGGTGCCACTGGAGCCTCACCCTCCACTGCCCTAGAGGCATATGACTCGCTCTCACCTTCGTGTGACATCCTCCTAAAAGAATAACAATTGCTTAGTTCATCAGGGTAGTCATGGCATGTGCACTATAATGACATATGCATGCAAGCCCGAGGAAATAAACTATGCTCTAATGCCAAAATTTGAAACATCCCTTCCCGATCCAACCGTTAACCCGAATGAACCGAGCCAAGATGCTACAATCTGGTTGAATCTATGTTCTGTCATGCTGATATCATCCTGTAGGCTAAATATGATGTCATGTTGCTGCTTTCGACATTAGTTAGATATAGCTATGTACTTACTATTTACAAGACATGATACTAGTTTCCAAAATGAAATGGGCCCAATTATGTGCCCTATACATGCCATGATAAGTATAGATAGAACCAAAATATCAAAATGATTAGCTACCCTGAAGATTGGGTCTTCAAATGATGAACTACAGCAGTTATAAAGATGATTCTCTACGGTCCAGACCTAGAACCTGCGAGTTAAAACAGGTAACTCACTGAGCAAATAAAGCTCAGTGGATATCTCAACTTAATAAGAAATAAATAAATAAACATGTAATCACACATATCATTATACTTTCATGATCTTACCTACTGTTCATTATGCTGTATGAATTATGCACCTTTTATAATTTATACATAATACAATCTCATAACTGTATGGCTCCATAAGGTTATAGTGAAACCTAAGTGATAAGAAGAACTGGATGAAACTGGATGACTACTGTATGGCTGGGCTGCTATGACCCGTATATAAATCATATCCACTCAACGGCCTATAACCAGAGTACCAAACTGTATGGGGAGTAGATCTGCTATCCTATGTCATGACATAGTCTTATCTACGTGATTGCCACCTAACCTCAGTGGAGCATATTATTTGTATTTCAATAATACAATAAACATATTAAATTATTCATAAAAGTCATAAACCAGACTGTTTACCTATATGCTATCTCATTCTGTATGTTTCTAACATGTTCATGCTTTTTTTTGTAGACAAATACAAGTAACATCTAATGAGTAATAATGCAAACAATTGATAACTTGCATGTAAGGTAGAAACAATTGATAAATTGCCAGGGCAGCCTGTACATGTGTCACAAATTCTAGCATAACTCTTTCTGCTTAACTCCAATTTAGGTATTTCTAAATTGTATGGTTAGCTAACACATTAGGGTAAAAATATATCTTCTATCACTTCTCTGAAATATGTGGGTAAAGGAGTCAAATATTGAGCTAAAGTAGCAACTTCCAGTCTGCCCAGCTGTTGGTTTTTAGTTTGCACAGTTTATACCATTTTGGTCATATCTCTCAAGTTATAAGGATAATTTAGGTGATTCCAAATTCTATGGTTAGCTAACACATGAGAGTACAAATATGTCTTCTATCACTCGGAAAGATGTGGGTAAAGTAGTCAAATATTGAATTAAAGTAGCAACTTCCAGTCTGCCCAGCTGTTGGTTTTCAGTTTGCACAGTTTGTACCATTTTGGTCATATCTCTCAATTTATAAGGAAACTTTAGGTGATTCCAAATTCTATGGTTAGCTAACACATTAGGGTACAAATATGTCGTCTACCACCTTTCTGAAATATGTTGGTAAAGTCGTCAAATATTGAGCTAAAGCAGCACCTTCTAGTCCGCCCAGATTTTGATTTCCAGCCTGTACAGTTTGTACTATTTTGGGCATATCTTTCAATTTATAAGTCCAATTTAGGTGATTCCAAAGGTCATAGATAGATAAAACATAAAGGAACAAATAAATCTTCTATACCACTTCCTAATTCCATAGGTACAGAGGTTCAAATTCAGGTTGAAGTTACTGGTCAGTTTTCCAACAAACCTGTTTCAGCATGAATTCAATATCCAATTCATTTATTCAATGCATCCCATGCTTAATCAACATTCTCAAACCTATTACTCAACATTCAGCAACATATCTTATCACTATCATCGCACTACACATTTTCTCATGCAAGAAAATTTGTTAAACTAAAAGAGATATCAAACCTTCCACCAAAAGAGCTTTAAATCTTCTTCTTAGCTTCCTTTGGCTTCTACCCTTGAGTTCACCTCTCCTATACATAATAACATCTTATTAATTATCCAAAATATCACTCAAATATGAAATTCAAGAAATTCAACTTACTTGGATAGAGTTGTAGGTTGAATTTAATGCTTGAAAGGTTGAATATTAAGGTAGAAATTGGAGGAAGATTTAGGAGAAGATGGAGAAGGTAAGTGAAGGAAGAAGATGAAGGAGAAGATGGAAAAGGGAAAGTGAATAGAATTTTCGAATAAATTCTAAATTTATCTCTAATTGTACGTTACAAATTACCAAATAGTACCTAACTTTTTAAAATTTTATAATTTAATATCTAACCTTTATACTTTATTTCAATTTGGTCCTAATCCTTATACTTTTATCTTTATGTTTCGTTCAATTAAGTCCAATGCAGTTAAGTATTTAATTTAGATCCCATTCTACCCCACTCTAGACTCTAATGGCTCGAACTGGGTTCTAGTTCAGCTCGACTCGACTCTATGCAACGATTCGATTCAGTAGGATGTCACAAAAAGCAAGAAATTTAAAACAAGAATCAGAAACTTACCTTCAAGTACTCTTGAAAAAAAACTCTGAAATTATTGGCGCAATTAATCTTGTAGAACTCACAATCTTAATTACTAAGGTTAATTTGGTTGCATTCATACAATGATGAAGAACACGGTCTGTTCTTGAAAGAACAAAGAAAAATGTTTTGTTTTGATTAATCTTAATGTTGGCTACCGTGTTACTCTTACAAAATAATATAAATACCATAAGCTAAACCTAATTTAGCTATTAACTTAAGTTAGTCCAGGCCTGTCACGACCCGATTCTACGGGCCGGACCGGCACTAGGGCCCAGGTAAGCTTAAGGCCCCCGAGGCCCGTAGTAAGCCTGAAACCCTAAAATTTGCTATCTTAATATAAACTTCAAATATTCAGCCCATATTACAAAAAAAAAATAAATAAATAAATAAATAAGCCTCAAGATTTTATTTCATCTCATTTCGTCTACGATAATACACGACTAAATGTAAGTAAATTCTACAACTGCGGAGTCACTAACTGTTTGATATACATAGCCTTTTATACATACAGTTACATACTGAAATAATTATGGAATTAAGGAAAATTTCTTTGATGCCTTGCGTCGAAGAAATGTAACCTAAATCGAACTAAAGAGGAACTTACTTCCTGAAAAATTAAACAAGACATGTGAGTTTTTCCTAAAATGATAATTATTGCACAACACATACAGTCACACAGATGTGTAAACATATCAATCTAGTCATCCGACTAGTTATATGCTCACGCAGCCAGTCACACAAATGGCATGTCACCAGCACTCACAAACAATATCACCTTCCAATAATCACATCACGTGGAAATTGGTCTGTGGCGTCACCGAAACCCCCGATGAGCCGTCCTCCCACATGGCCCATCCTCTCATAACGTGTGCACCAGGGAGCCGATCCCCCATACTGGCCGACCGGTCTAATCCTCACTTGACCAGCCCTCTCATTGTTTTTCCATTCTCTCTTTTCTTTTCCATACCAACAGGAGGCAACCCGGTCGTCTCCATCAAATCTAGATCATCAGGCGCTCACAACAGGAGGCCACCCTGCGGGCTGCGATCAAACCTAGATTATCCGGTGCGCCCAAATAAAGAAGCCAACCTGTGGTTAACCGTAACGGTAACAGTAGGTGCACACGGGGGCGCCGATCTCCCATTTACCCGGCCGACGGTCCAGTTTTACAATTCATCATAATCAGGATCCATGCTTTATCGACCGTCCTCACAAACCCATGGTGACCCACTTCATCCCAATTCCACACAAGCAAAGCACAGCAATATCACAACACAAATAAATCAAACATTGCAATCAAATGCAGACATATTATTCAATTAGACATCGTGATGCAATGCACCATTAAACATCCAAAATCAATGCAAATAAATAAATAAATAAATAGTATTAGCAATTAACAACAATAATATAATAAATAACAATATTAACAATAATAATGTAAATAAATAAATGAATATTTAAATAGTTAAATGAATAATAAAGTTTATAAACAACCAGAGCACTATATTTATTATGTACCAAATTATAGAACTAATCTAAATAAACTTATTAATTATGTTGTTAATTAAAATTTATTCTAATTTCTATCAAAATTTCGGCAGCATCTCCCCTAAAAATTGGACTATCTACCAGCTCAAATATCACAATATTTTATCAACTTAACCATTTTCCAACAAAAGATACATAATCTCTTCGCAAATCCTACTAATGAGAATCCCATAAAAACAATTAGTACATCAATTATGTAGAGAGAATTTAAATTCACCATCAAGTCCCTATTTTTGTTATTAACTTCTCTATATTAAATTGCCTTTCTGAAATAACTTGTTATTTTATTTTCTTCTACCGAAATTTATTTTATTTTTCTACCGAAATTTCTTTTATATTTCTACCGAAATTTCGGCAGCATCTCCCCTAAAAATTGGACTATCCACCTGCTAAAATATCAACAATTTATCAATTATATAACTCAATCCCTATGGCCCATCCATCGGGCAATAAATCGAATAAAATTTCCCATCCTCCTTCAATCTCAACACTACCACACACAACCAAAATTATGATTTAATATAACATTATGTCTACACTACCTTAACCCCTACTTAATTCTATTAATATACCATTATCAAAGTTCCTTAACTAATTCAACACTAATGAAATATATGCTGGAAAAATAATCAATGCAAAAGAAATAAATTAGCTAATCACAAGACTAAGAAAAACATTCTAAAATTAGTCCAAAAATTAAATTTATATACCCAATCTTGCTGCCGGAATTTGTTCAACTGGAAAAAGGGAGTTACGCGTGTTGGAACTAAGGGTAGGTGAGAGCAATGGCGTTGAGTCCACCAAAACAGGCTGCTACGCTCACCAGAACTGTGGCGCGAGCTAACTGGACAGCAGGGGGGTGGTGGCGCAACAGCGCAGTGGCGCAACAAGATGGCGCTGCGTTCGTTCTTAGTGGCTAGAGACACGCTGAAGCAAATGGAGGAGCTGTGTAGCAGCGATGGCGCGATCTGGGGATGGAGCAGGTGGTGGCGCGACTCTGCTTCTCGCCAAGAAATGTAGACGCAGATGAAGAGGGGAAGAAAGAAGGAAAGAAAGAAGAAGAAGAAGAAGAAGAAGGAGAAGGAAATGGCGGTGACAGTGTGCTGTTGGTGTCCCCGGTGATCGGAAAGCGCAAGAATGGGGGAAGGGGAGAGTGGTGTGCGTTAGAAATAGAGGAAAAAGAAAATTCTAGATGGTTTGGGTCGAACCGGTTCGATTCGGTTCGATTCGGCCCAAACCTTTGGTTTTCAATGGTTTTTGACTTTTTCAATCGGTTTTCGGTTCGATTTCTCACAGTATTCACACTAAAATATTAATATTAATTTTCAGGCTGTCGGTATATTAAATTTAATTGGAAAATCTTTGAAAATACAATTTATATATATATATATATATACATAATAGATAAATTGCTGGACTTTCATTTTATTAGTCGAAAATTTCCGAACGAACTATTTTGGGCTTAGGCCCAATTCGAAAATTTGGGCTCGAATTGGGACTATGTTACAATTGCAGCCCACGCGGCCAAAATTTGCGATTTTTGATTTAATAAAAAAATGCAAAGGTTTCGAAAATAAAAATTCAGGGTGTTTCAATCTCCCCCCCTTAAGACAATTCGCCCTCGAATTGAAATCTGGTAAGAGAGATTAAGAATGAACACACAGAGAATTTCAAAGCCATAAGAATTTACTTCCAACACCAAGAGCACGGCTCGAGAGTAGATAATATGAACCTAGGAAAGAAAAGGGTCAAGTATTCTAGTTGTAATTCTCTCGCCAACCATCTTATTTAGTGCCACCTAACTAACACTCACAAGAGTTTGAGTTTATTACCTAAATCTCCAATCACTATCTCTAGACAGCTACTGAAATCTTTAGAAAATCTTTCTTAATCAAAAGTTCAGAAATCACTACTTTAATCCAACACTTTAAGAAAAATCGTCTTGTAACTTTCGTTGTCTATTAGTATCACAGGGCGACTCAAGCTCATTCTCTTGGTTCTTACCTATGCGAATCTTATTCTTCCTATGATATTCTTATCCTATACCAGTTCCACTATTCGATGACTCCTGGTCTAAAGGACCTCGTTGCACTCCATAAATATCTTACCTTTACAAAGATTCTCATGCTTTTGACTCAACCATCAACTTCTCTTTAACTTAATCTCTCAAATTACCCTAAAACTTATCACCTAATGGACTTTCATAATAACACCTTTTATCTCTCCTAGCTCTTATATTTTTAATAACTTTTCATTTCACAAATGTTGCTATTAGTTCGTCCTAAGGATATTAAATATTCTTATTAATTATTTTGTCCACTTGGTTTCTTTCATACTACTAATCATCACTCACAACTTACATAATCACTAACATTTTTAACCTACCATTTATTACGTACCCTAAATATTCACCTTATACCTAATACTCATCAATACTAAGGTTTTTAATAAAATTTCTCAATTCTTGACCTAATGCTGCCTTACCATTCAGATATTACATCAAATCGATCTCATTAACTCCTTCGAGTCTGATTTACATATACTGTTAACTTCTTTACTCTTTTGTCCATATCCTTTCTGGATTACAATTTCAAACCATAATGTTAACATTTTAATTAGTCTTATTTGACTAAGTGTTAGGCACCATGTCTGAAACTATTGACTTAACATCCATCTATTGCTAACTTATATCAAATTCAGATTCAACTCATCTGTCTCACCTATCTTTGACTTCATATTTGACTTTAGAATTTTTAACAAATCCTTTCCTTATCTAAGTCTAATAAGATATTCATGAATTCTTCTAATTTTTATCTACTACTTACTCCTCATATATATATTATAACTCGTCATATATCCTTCTTATACCCTTAAAGTATCCAAGTTCATTCCTAATGTCATTCCTTCCATTTATTACATTAAACAATCCTATATTCCAAATCTAATCGCCACTTAACTTCTATACCAAAATCGGCTACACGACATTTCTAGCATTCATGTCTCAACTTGACTACTAACTGTCTACTTACTTATTATTATCGCCACCAGTCTTATTCTTCTTTTTCCCAATTTTCTTTCAAATTTTACTATCCTTGTAATTATTTCATTTTACGATCTAATCCAATTGGCCCGGTGATATAAATAGACAGCTTTCAAAAATAATTTTCTATATAAATAATCAATTTCAAATTATTTATCATAACACAATTTGAATTCAAAATTAAAATGGGGTTTTAGTTTTAAAATGTCAGGTAAATAAAATGAAGACAAAAATAAAAGGTTTATATTTTTGAATAAACTCTAAAGAAATTCAGTAGCTGTGTTGAAAACTAGACACAAATTTCTAATTACCTCAATGTTATTATCTA
>NC_143151.1:19457577-19493578 GCF_041381405.1 Jatropha curcas | reverse complement strand
GAATTTGTTCATCTTACAAGATTAACATCAAGACCATGAGCTTAAATCCTGCTTAACAATTTAAATTCTTGTCATTTAATTACTGTTCTTTAAATTCCAGCACTTTAAATTTCAGTCCTTTAATTATTATATGCTTTATTTTAATGCTCTTTAGTTTATGTAAATCTAACCCCTTTAGGTTTAGTATTAGAACATTCTAACATTAACATTCATCATTTCTGTCATTATTGAATGAATGTATGTCTTGTGTTTCTTGGATTGTTATTATTTTGTGGTTGTTTTTCTTTATGTTTGGATCATTGTTTTATTCATTATGTCAAACTCAATTTAAAGGGTCCATAAGGATTCCTATTATTGGTTGAATGTAATACTAATTCGGTTTGGAAAACTTGTAGGTTTTGAGGGTAGATTGTATTTTAGGATTGGTTTGTATTCTGTTCTCCTCACCTCCCCTTCTTTGGTTGGTTTATTTCATGTTGTATGGATGAGATTGAATGTATGTTTGACATGTTTTCTAAAATGCATAAAAGGTTTTACATCTTAATTTTTATTTAATTACTTTGTTAAATTATTGTGAATTAATGGACAAGTAGGAGGCCGATTTAGTCGGGCAAAATGGGTGCCTAACACCTTCCCATTTCGTACCTAACTCCCAGACCCTATCTCTAGTTTAAAACTGGATTAATCGATTCCAGAGAATTGGCTGATTCGAAAATTTTCCCTAATAAGGGTGGCGACTCCAAAATAAAACTCTTACCAAAGTAAGAGAACCTTTTTTTCCAAGGATTAAACGGGTTTAATAAAAAAAAAACCATTTTTATTAAATAAAATAAACTAAGCCCGTTCAATTCGATTCTTTCCAAATCTTTTTGAACTTACAAGATCAAGGGCATCTTCAATAGTCACTTCCACAAGCATCGTTCTTGCCACTTCTTACAACTGGCTTAGCTCCTAAAGTCTTCTACCCAAAATTGTGAAGGATGGTGGATCCATAACACACCATAATAAATTTCAAAGAATAAAACTAGGGCAAGGCCTGCAATAAGAGGCAACAGGAGAACAGAATGGGGCAATGCCCACGATAAGCGACAATTCAAGAATAAAATTGTAACGCCCTAATTTTTCTCTGTTTGAAATATTAGTTTACCGGTCTGTGAATAGTACCACCGGTCTAGGAATCGGTATTATTTTGATCCGGAAAAATTACTATATATGTTTTATATTTTCTTTAATATTTTTGGAGTATGCATGCATGGTTTTTATGGGTAGAAAGTAAGTAATGAATATTTTGGAGAATTTAGATAATTAATGAATAGTGAATTATGACGTTATATTAATTAAGGAAATTTGAGAAATTATTTTTATGGAGTAAATTTGAGAATTTTGTGGAGATAAATAATATTTTGAAGGATTTAATTGGAGAATATTTGTAGCCATTATATTAGATTTTATTGACTCAATCCTAGCCATCAAATTATGGAAAAAGACCAAACTACCCTTTAGTTACTTTATATATGTCAACTCCAATAATTGAGCAACACTTTTCTCCTTCTTCTTCTTCTCCATTTTTGACGCCAACTTCCTCTCCTTCTTCTCTTTGTTTTTCTTCACTTCCTACTTGCTAAATCCACAAATTCCAACCCACCCAACTTGATTTAAGTAATAAATCCTAGAGATTAAAGTTTGAGAAGTGGTTTTTGGTGACTAACTTCAAGAAATTTGGAGAGTTACTACTTAAGCTAAGTAAGTGATTTCATGATTTAACTTCATTATTTTTGGGTTTAGATTCTTCTTTTAGCATAAACATGCTTAATCATGCTCCAATTTCTTCTTTTATTTGTTTTCTTTGTTTTGATTTTGAGTTTCTTACATGTAGAGCGTGGAGAACCTTCTACCAAAGAGAAAGGCAAAGCTAAGGCTTAAAGAGTTTGATTTAAGCTTGTGTTTAAGGTTAGTGTTCATAAACACACTTACCTTGTTTGTTTTTTTCTTTTTTGATTTTGTGAAGTTTATGCTACTTTGTGAAAATTGGGAATTTGGTATGAAATGATTTGATTGTTGAACTTTGGTTGTATAAATGTGTTCGTGGGTGTTTTCTAAGCAAGCTTGTATGTTCAATTGATGAGGAAAACATTTTCCTCTTCTTCTTCCAAGAGTGGCCGAACCTACTAGGGATAAAGGGCTTAAGTTTTCTCTTATTTTTTTTGTTGGTTTATGCTCTAAAAATGATGTTTGATGAGTATTTAGTATGTGGTAGAAATCTCTACCTTGTATCTTTTGTCTTTCATGGTCTTTTTCATGACTAAAGTAAGCTGAATTTGGGGAATGTGTTATTGGGTGAGATTAAGGACTATTTTTTAATCCTTTTTATTTTCCATCTATGTCTAAGTCCTTCATAAAAGTTGTAGGTCTACTTCTTAGCTTTCCAACCAATCCTCTTGTGTCCAATTTGGATACATATAGCTCAACTTATGACTGAAACACCCAAACTGACTCTATTATGCCCGGCCACATTCACCTCTGAATTTAGTGCCCATTTTGACAACTATAATGGGAAGATTATGTTCTGAGTTCTTCATGAAAGTTGTTTCTCTGTCTCTTAAGACTTCCATGGTTTTGGATTGGTTTAATTTGAGTGTTTGGATAAGTAAGAATTTAATAAAATTGGACTTGGTTCTGCTGAATCAAGTTTAGACTGTTGGTATGTGTTCCTAGCTTTTGTTTGCCATCTTACATATTGATCTGGGCTGTGTTCCCTTCATAACATTTGTATAATTTTGTCTTAGCTTTCTAATGAATTTAACTTCAATCAATTTGGAGACCTATAACTCAAGTTATATCTTAAAAACATAGCAAGGGTCAAGGTTACTTTATTGCTGGAAATTTACTATGTTAAGTAAATATGTTTAAGTATGAGAATTTTCATGAATTGCTTAAGTTTAAATTAAGTTTTCATTATGATTTTAAGAAGAATAAAGAAAATGAATTTTATGAGAAATGTTATGAATTAAGAATTAAAACAAGAATTTTGAGCTCTATTATACTTGGTGTGAATTTGTTGCACGATATGATTTATTATGTAAGATGAGCATGCTCGGCGTTTGATGCCATTATGATAAGAAGCTATGATCATATGCTAGGCACGTGGGTGTCTTATGTTAGGGTAGACATGCTCTATATGTTTATAAGTTGGCACATGAGGCCATTATGAATAAGCTATGAAAATCTATCTGCTTCTTTTTCTCCTAAGTGTATGCGAGCCCTTGTAAAATATTTTTAAAGAAATGAAATGTAACGCCCCAAAATTTTCGAATCTTAAAATAATATTATTTTATCGGATCATGAATGGTGCTACAGAAAGGGGGATAATATTTTATTTAGATCCGAGGAAGATATTGAGTATGATTAACTATGAATGGGTAGTGATTTACCAGTCTATGAATAGTACCACCGGTCTGTGAATAGTACTACCGGTTCGGGAGTCGGTATTATTTTGGTCCGGAAAAATTACTATATATGTTTTATATTTTCTTTAATATTTTTGGAGTATGTATGCATGATTTTTATGGGTAGAAAGTAAGTAATGAATATTTTTGGAGAATTTAGATAATTAGTGAATAGTGAATTATGATGCTTTATTAATTAAGGAAATTTGAGGAATAATTTTTATGGAGTAATTTGAGAAATTTGTGGAGATAAATAATATTGTGAAGGAATTGAATTGGAGAATATTTTTAGCCATTAGATGAGCTTAATCTTAGCCATCCAATTATAGGGAAAAGACCAAAATACCCTTTGATCACTTTATAAGGTCAACTTTAATTATTGAGCAACCACTTTTTCTCTTCTTCTTCTTCTCTTCAACGCCACTTCCTCTTCTTCTTCTCTTCTTTGTTTTTCTTCACTTCTTACTTGTTAAATCCACCAAATTAAATCCACCCAACTTGATTTAAGTAATTAATCTTAGAGAATTAAGCTTGAGAAGTGATTTGTGGTGATTAGTTTCAAGAAATTTGGAGATTCTCTACTTAAGCCAAAAGTTGGGGAAACCTCTACCATGGAGTAAAGGCAAAGTTAGAGCTTAGAAAGTTTTAATTTAAGCTTGCTAAAGCTTATTTTTAAGGTTAGTGTTCACAAACACACTTACCTTACTTGAATTTTTGATTTTGTGCATTTATGTTATCATACATGTATTTTGGGATTTTGTATGAAATGATTGATTTGTTGAACTTTGGTTGCAATAACATGCTCTTGGGTGATGTTTGATGAGTATTTAGTATGTGGTAGAAATCTCTACCTTGTATCTTTGTTGTTCATGTTTTTTTTTTCATGGTTAAAGTAAGCTGAATTTTGGAAAAAGTGTTATTGGGTGAGATTAAGGACTAGTTTTCGACCATTTCTATTTTCCATTTGTATCTGAGTCCTTCATGAAAGTTGTAGGTCTACTTCTTAGCTTTCCAACCCATCCTCTTGTGTCCAATTTGGAGATACATAGCTCAACTTATGGCTGAAATACCTAAACTGACTCTGTTATGTCGGGCCACATGCATCACTGAATTGAGTGCCCATTTTGACCACTATAATGACAAGATTTGGTTCTGAGGTCTTCATGAAAGTTGTTTCCCTGTGTCTTGAGACTTCCATGGTTCTGTATTGGTTTAATTTGAGTGTTTGGTTAAGTAGGAATTCAATAAACATTGGACTTAGTTTTACTGAATTGGGTCTGGACTGTTGGTCTGTGTTCCTAGCTTCTGTTTACCACCTTACGCATTGATCTGGGCTGTGGTCCCTTCATAACATTTGTAGTATTTTATCTTATCTTTCTAATGAATCTAATTTCATTCAATTTGGAGACATATAACTCAAGTTATGTCTTAAAAACACAGCAAAGGTCAAGGAAATTTTAATGCTGGAAATTTCCTATGCCTTGACTCATAGGTTTATTTGGACAAATGTATGTATGAATCATGTGTGATGAGGTTCTCTTGATTATTTGTATGTTTGAGGATTGATTTGACAAAAATAAGATATAAGGTTGAAAAGTGGTATTGTGGATATGTTTAAATGGATATAAATGGGAAAAATTGTTGGAAATTTTGGGATAAAGTGTGGAATTAGTTTAGATAATGCATGATGAGGATAGACATGGAGACCTTGGTGCATAAGAGTTATGTTAGTATGCTTGGTTGGAGAAGGAAATTCCTCCCCTTGGTTTTCATTAAGAGGCCAAACCACTCTAGGGTGGTAAGACTTACTTAATTATTATTATTATTTTTTTTTTGTATGGTATAAGTATGACATAAGTATGATTATTTTGATAACTTTCATATGTTTAGAGTTTTAAAAAAAAAAGGGTATTTAAGGTGTATGTGCTTTGAATTTTGAATAAGGAAAGTATGATAAATTTCATTATGATGTTAAGAAAGTTTTAAAAGAAAAGGAATTGATGAGAAATTTTCCTATATTAAGTGTGTGTGTATATATATATATATATATATATATATATATATATATATATATATATATATATATATATATATATTTGAAATATTTCTTTTGAAGAATGTGGAAATTGTTGTAAGTTGTAAGTTGAGAAATTTGAAATGATGGGTATTAAGTAATGAAGAGTTTTTTATTAAGAATTATTGCTTTTGTGAAAGAATGATTTTGATTTGGGCTCTACTATGCATGATTGAAATGTGGTATGATGAGATTGATTTTGTTATGTGAAGCTATGATCATATGCTAGGGTTATCAGCCCTTATAAATAGGCGGACGCGCTTATTTGTGTGATGGGGGTGGTGCTTTCATAGGCCATGGTGGTGCTTTCATAGGCCACGATTGTGTAATGGGGGTGGTGCTTTGATAGGCCACGGTGGTGCTTTCATAGGCCACGATTGTGTGATGGGGGTGGTGCTTTCATAGGCCACGGTGGTGCTTTCATAGGCCACGATCAAATCTGCTTACGTTCATTCTGTATTAGTACGAGCCTTAACTAAAGAATTAACATATTTGTATTTATAATCGTCTTATTACTTTCAAAGTATTTGAATTAAACGAATGAGATCATATTATTTTAGTAAACCTTACTTTGGAAATTAATGATTATGTTATCAAATGAATTTTCAAAGCATGATATTCCGGTACATGATTTTAAACATAAATAGTATATGTATTGGTATAATAAATGTGCAAGTACTGAATTTATAAGTTGAAAGAATTAAATTCTTTATGTTATTAATTAATAGTTTATTTGATATTTCTTTTGCTATAAATGTACATGTATGTTGAAATTTAATGATTTTATGTCATTTGTGTTTTAAGTAAGTTGTCATCACAACTTTAGTAAGTATGTGAATTATGAGCACCACTGAGTTTTATACTCAGCGCGTTGATTTTTATCACGCGCAGGTTAAAGACTGTGGTTGCTGCTTGAAGACTAGAAGAGTAGCATCAGGGCAGAAGTGACTATTGTGGTAGTAGTATATTGAGATTTATGTACTTAAGAACTATGGCATGTATAAGTATTATATTTTCAGAGATTGTATTATTTGAATTATAACTTAAGCATGTAATTAGCAATTATGTTGGTGTCTATATTCGGAGATAAGCATAAGATTCATTAAATGATTGAATATAAAATATTTCAAGAGAGTTGGTATGATTAGTTTATTAAGACTTGATATATATACTGAATGCAATTAATTGATGAATATTAAACTGCTATTGAGGATTTATATAATTATGAAAATATAGAAGTGTTGTTGTGTTATGATGATTATGTGGAGATGTTGGGAGTTTGGAGTTTAATTGGGAGTGTTTTGTATTCACATGTTTGGCGAGCTCAGTTTTTAAAAGGGAAAATCTTACAGTATTTATGTAGGATTTTTCCCAATCTTTTTTTTCAAAAAAAAAAAAAAAAAAGAGATGAAAACGAAATGAAATGATTATCTATAAAAAAAAAAAATTACTCGCTACACTTGTGAATACTCAATTACTTCTAATTCATAATCTTATTTAATGATTTGTATGTTAAGTTAAGACGGTGTCTCCGGCACCGAATGTGGCATCCGTCGTCGGGTCTCACGGGACTCGGCGGAGGGTGTTACATGAAATTAACGTGATTGCATTATTTTAGTAAATCTTAGTTTAGAATAAATGTTTAAGTAAAGGATTTATGGTGTTAAAGAACTACATTAATTATATTACTAATTTTAAGTTTATTTGATATTTCTTATGTTATAAGTGTTAATGCATCCTGAAGTTTGATGATTCTATGATTTTATAAGTGATTTTATGAAATTTGTGTTTTTAAGTACGTTGTCATCACAACATTGGTATTTTTGTGATTTATGAGCACCACTGATGTCACGACCTGTTTCCATGGGCCGGACCGGCACTAGGACCTGGGTGGGCTTAAGGCCCCCGAAGCCCGTAGTAAGCCTATATTATGCAAACATCATTTCCTATTCATAACTGTGGATGCAAGCCCAATAATTTATTTCAGTTATGTATCACTAATACAGTTCATATATTTAATATGGACTTTTATTATTCATTTACAACCCAACTGGAATATAATTGCGGAACTCTACCTTTACATTTACATCGTCATTTCTATCGTTAACAATCTTCTATAATTATTGTCTCAACTCTATAGGATTTTTCTTTCTTCTATTACCTGGAAAAAAAATAGGTAGGCAGGGATGAGCGCCAAACTCAATGAGTAGGGTTAGATGACCCTCTCACCCCACACAATTACACAGATGCGAAAATATTTTTATTTGGTTATCGTTTAATTATATGATCATGCAGTTTGTCACACAAATGGCAATACAACAGCAATCACAAGTATTATCACCTTCATATAATCACATCACGTGGAAATTAGTCAGTGGAGTCACCGAAACCCCCGATGAGCCGTCCTCCCACATGGCCCATCCTCTCACGTGTGCACCAGGGAGCTGATCCCCTATTCTAGCCGACCGGTCTAATCCTCACTTGACCAGCCCTCTCATTGTTTTTCCATTCTCTCTCCTTTTTTTTTTTTTTTTAAAATACCAACAGGAGGCAACCCGGTCGTCTCCTTCAAATGTAGATCATCAGGCGCTCACAACAGGAGGCCACCCTGCGGGCTGCGATCAAACCTAGATTATCCGGTGCGCCCAAATAAAGAAGCCAACCTGTGGTTAACAGTAACGGTAACAGTAGGTGCACACGGGGGCGCCGATCTCCCATTTACCCGGCTAACAGTAATCAGTATCAGGATCCATATACAGTAACAGTCTCACAAACCCATGGTGACCCACCTCATCCCAATTCCACACAAACAAGGCACAACAATATCACAGCACAAGTAATCAAGCAATATTTAATATCAACAAATAGTGCATCACAATATGGCGATAATGCATGATAACATTTAACCGTGAATGCATGAATGCAGGCGGATGAGGCGAATTATCTAACACTACTCACAAATCTTTATTGTCTTCTAAGGGGACTGCCTTTCTAGCCACGTGCTTCCAGCCTTTGTCCTCGCATTTCGGAATTTTATAAACCTCTAAAATAAACAATAAAATTCTAAGTAAGAATTTTAAATTTGAAGATTCTATTTCATATTCGTTTACTAATTTTGGTTACCAGTCATTTAATTCACTTATTAATTTAAACTATATATATTTATAGATATATATATTGGGTTTCTTTATTTATTTATCACTCTAATACTCTTATTCTATATTTTTAATTTCTATAAATAATTTAATTTCTATAAGTAATTTAATTTCTATACTTAATTTTATTTTCTACCGAAATTTCGGCAGCATCTCCCCTAAAAATTAGACTATCCACCTGTTAAAATATCAACAATTTAACAAATATTCAACTCAATCCATACGGCTCATCCGTCGGGCAATTAATCAAATAAAATTTTTCCCATCCTCCTTCAATCTCAACATCCCCACACAACCAAAATTATAATATACAATAACATTATATCTAAACTACCTTAATCTACACTTTAATCCTATTAATATATCATTATCAAGGTTCCTTAATTAAATCAACACGAATGGAATTATACTAGAATTAAATCAACGCAAAATAAATTAGCTAATCACAAAACTAAGAAAAACATTCTAAAAATAGTCTAAAAATTAAATTTATATACCCAAAATCTTGCTGCCGGAATTGTTCGACTGGAAAAAGGGAGCTACGCGTGCCGGAACTAAGAGCAAGTGAGAGCAATGGCGTTGAGTCGACCAAACCAGGTTGCTGCGCTCACCGGAACTGCGAGCAGGTGGCGCGATGAGCTAGAGGAGGAGCTGGCGCTGCACGATCTGGCCGAGGGTAAGGCGGGACTGCTGGCGGAGCTACTGCGGCGGCCAGTTGCGGTGAGGAGCACCGGTGGCGCGCGATGGCGTGGGTGGCGCGGCTCTGCTGCTCTGTCTCACCAGAAATGCAAGCGCAGTGAAGAAAGGAAGAAAGAAAGAAAGAAAATAAAAGAAAGAAAAGAAAAAGAAGAAGAAGAAAGTGGAGGAGAAGGCTGTGGTGGTGCTGCGTACAGGTGGAGGCACAGAATGGTGTAGGGGAGGGTGAAGTATGCGCTGGAAATAGGGGGAGAAGAGGGTTCTAGATGTGATTTGGGTGAGTTTGGGCTGGTTCGGTTTGATTCCGGTTCGATTCAGCCCAATCTCGATTTTTACTTGATTTTTTTTTACTTTTCAATTGGTTTTCGATTCGGTTTATCACTGTACGAATTATTAATTTGCATTTAAATAATTAGATACATTTTCCACGCTGTCAATTTATTAAATTTAAATGAAAAATCTTTGAAAATAAAAATTCGGGTTATTTCAGTCTTCCCCCCTTATAAGAAAATTCGTCCTCGAATTTTGAAAATAACAAGAAACTAGGATGCGACAGTTGTTTACGACAATGGTGGTTGTGCTTCTCACATAATGCTGCAAATGCTAAAAGTTATGACATTCACATTCAGGAGAATAATTGTCCTTCTAAGCAGCTAGAAGGGTGAATCAAGACGATGAGGTAAATATTTTTGAGTTCGTTAGTCAGAGCGGCGAAACTAATTTCTTTATTAAATTTATTAAGTAAGATAAACCAATGAACAGACCTAAGGAGAAAATCTAATATATAGGGAGGGTAGGATGATTATAAGATGAATCCATCCCCAAGTTATCTACCTTATTACCATTGTTAATTTAAACTTGAGTTGTACTGTATCTACAAGTCATCAAATCAAGTAAAATTTTCATAACCCCAAGCACACAACTGAAGTCAAATATTCACAACCCCAAGCACAGATTCGACACTAATATTCACCTTTACAGGTAAGAATTTAAGTCCCTTATAACATCTGTTCAAGTAAGAGTTATTAATCTAATTGGCTATATATCATGTGACCTACATTGATGTATCGCCTCATTTACCTTTCACTAGCTATTGTAGGCAATGATTATCACTCAATAAGACGCTCATACACAAACCAAGTATTAAGTCTTCTGATACAAGAATCCACATATTCAAATTTACTACTATCCCAATTTAGAATCCATATTTCAAAATTCAAAACCTACATGCTGACTCATCCATTTTCCATAAATTCCAAATATTAATATCATTGCTCCAATAATCATGGAAGAAGTTTATAATTAGATAAGATGGTTGCTACCAATTCAAGGAGGTTTTCGATTATCATCAAGTTCTACCATTAAGTACCATTTGATCCTTTCCAATTAAAGAGAACAAATTCATGGTATTACTACAAGCTTATATCAAACAAAATCATGACATTTCTCTAGCTAGTTGCTATCAACAGATAGGAGATCCTAACCTCTATCCCAAGCTCATCACTCATTTATCAACTTCACCATTTTCCAACGAAAGATAGATATACAACCTCTCGTCAAATCCTACTAATGAGAATCCCATAAAAACAAGTAGTACATCAACTATATAGAGAGAATTTAAATTCACAATCAAGTCCCTATTTTAGTTATTGACTTCTGTATTCCTCTTTCGAATTTGTCATACCATACCATTTCTTAACTAATTATGACAAGAACTTATGCAAATAGCCAGGTAAGCTGTTGCCATGCCGGATAATTCTTAATTTATTTTCTAAAATTTGCGAACACCATTCTATTATCCAACTCCTGATTAACTATGTCCTGTATTTTAAGTTTATTCTTAATCCCATGAATGCCTATGAATATTCAGATAATAATATTATTGGGTTATTCCTTTTCTCCAAGTCTATCGTAATGTCTATCACTTCCAAAATTTGTAAAATTTATACCTAATACAATATCCTCAACCTTAATTATGTTCCCTCTATATTCTGTACTCAAACAAGGTTAATACCTCATTGAATCCTTCCACATCAGAATTACAATGTACCAGTCCTCGAATGGATTTAACTAATGAAGTATTCCCGTAAACCACAAGATATATCGTAAATTGCCATCTATAACACAATTATATTCATTCAATCATAATTGCTACCAATTACTAAGAAATTCGGAATAGGTTTTTACATTGACTCCAAATTATATTTCAATCATTCTCACCTTAATTGGTACCTCGATCACTCCATAGGTAATTTAAAATAATAATTTATCTAACTGACACACATGAGTTGGCATTCCAACATAATTAAGATGTAATCTTAACCATCTCGTTACCCATCCAATAATCTTATAGTTTATGTTTTCAATCCTCGAATACTTGTGTGTATTTTCCTTACTAAATTCGCAAAAATTATCCCAAATTCACTGGTTTGTTCTTACACAAAACTACAATATTCCAAATGAATCATAAATTAAGACCTCACTGGCTTATTAATAAATGAAAATGCTCCAAATACCTTTATGTTCTACTAAGATCATAATTATAACTTTCCTTCTCCATCCAATAAAATAAGTAACTTACAAAATTACACTAAGTAATAGAAATTTCTTATTTTAACTACTTTACATCAAGAAATTATATTTATTCACAATCATAGTCATATGATTCTTTAACAACTCTTACTCTCAATTATTCTTACGCACAACACTTGGCACTTACACATAGTATATCGATAGGCTCCATATATAAATTCGGTCGATATAACTCGTAAATTATTATTATACCTTATAGATTTTGTTAGTATTATTATTATTATTACTATTACCATTATTACTGTTACTATTACTATTATTATCATTATTCTTATTTTATGTCACATATACTTTTTATTATTTTCTTTTATTCTATATATATCTTTATATCTATTTATCGATTTATTATTATGTTATTTATTTATACATGTATTATTATATATATACATAGATTTTTTTTTTTTGTTAGGACCCGTATTGTACTTGCTCAGTATCTCCTATTTCTACCAAATATTCTTACTCTTAAGTATTAATTCAACATTCAACTATAATGGCTATTATCCACCTAAATTATTAACAAGCCTAACTAAATTTCATACTACATATACTACTAAATTCAATTACAATAAAAAATATAATGTACCTTCACATATATCTTATCTTAAGCACACAAAGGAATAGCTTACTTACTTCAATAGCCACATTTTTTTTTATATATATAATTACCGCCTAATAGCGTTTCAATTCCAAAATCATTAATTTCCTTTATTATCTTTTACTCTTATTTTATTATACGAGGTCCTTAAACTTAGTCTGCCTTATTAAATATCCTACATATATTAGGATCTTAGTTCTACCCTATCTAATACACTTACTACATATTAAACTCTCACTGTATTAGTTCTTGGATCATACTAATTATCCCTTAATTGTATACACTACCTTTATAATTCTGTAGACGATTCAATTTAATTACCCAACTTATCATTTTTCTACCACACACCCCTTTATATCCCTGAATGTCCTTAGGATTAGGTCCTTTTTCTTTTGTAGAAACCTCATATAGCCTCATAAAGCTTCTACAACTCGCAAATATTGTCATTACTATCGGCAAATCTTCCTATCTTAGTAATGATGACTCATAGACTCTAAATTATTTTTGCTTAGAATTTATTTCCATACAAGCTTAGTGAAATCAACATGAACCGCAATTTTTTTTTTTTTCCATAATCATGAAATCTCACAGTATACAAATTTTTATCTTAAATCCCCTGATACATCATTACTCTATTCTAATCACTCTTAATAATAGTGATTCCTAATTTATCAAAACTCTAAATACTAATTACCCTCATTTAAACCATACTAATCTATACTCCTCATATTTCCGTAATGAATTCTTTTCTTAATATCCATACAAGAACAGAACTAGCTCCATTCTTACTTATCTAATTCATTGGTATAACATCAAGTCAATAATAGGACAATTATCCCTTAATGTCCCATATCATTCATCAATTCACTTAACTATCATGGTTCACTATTTATATAACATAATTATCTTAATTTCTTAATATAAGTCATTTACTTTTGCTCAGTTCATAGAATCTATCATTAAACAATAGTCCTTATTTATACATAAAAAGGCTAAATCTCGTTGCATTTAACTCATAATCACGTCTTATTAAACCATAAGGTGCCACAATCCACACAATCTCCATCATCATTTATATAAAGCAATTTATCTCTTACTAAGAATCACAATGCACTTTTCTTATAACCGCAATAATTTATATTATTCCCTGTATTCATACACTTAAAAAGAAATAGTTGATGAACACCACAATAACACTTCATTCCATCAAGCAGAAATTACTTCTCACAATTAAAAATCACTTCTCATAATTAAAAATCACTTCATAAAATAATTCCACCAACATTATTTTGTACAACAAAAATTACTCATCATCAATTACTATTGCAAATCACACCAATTCATTTAGTATTTACACCTTATAATTATTATTTCTGTAATGACACCAATGTATATATTCCATCCAGAAAAATGCTTACCTCAATAGCCATAATAAATTCCACCAACCAATATCACATAAACTTCATCAAATAGATATGTTCAAATCAATACTCTAATTACATACATCCTAATGTCCTTGAATCCGAATCATCTGGTTCTCTTATTAATTAACACTAACAACTCATTCTCAACATAAATACACTAGCATGCTTTTATCATTTAACTTCAATCTATTAATCATATATCACTTATTTTCTTACATAATTACATTATTGAATTATTTATTCCATAGAAGAAAATTTAAAATTTTAAGCTAAGGACACAGTTTCCATTAGAAAGAGTACACTGGTTGATCAGGCCACTGCACTTCCTTCTAATTTCTCCTGCGTTTCAAAGCTTTGATTAACTGTTAATATAATTATTTTCCCCATTTATTTATGTATTTATTATCATTATTTATTTTATTTATGATTTTGTAACCGCCTTAGTGCACAGTGCGTCCACCTGCACCAAGACCGTTTTCTATTTAGTGTCTCTCCTTAGTTGGTTACGGCCGATCCCAACGTAGGAGTTTTATATTCAATTTCCTATGTTCCGCAATTGATTCCTAAGGCCCAACTTAATGCTCTGATACCAACTTTGTCACGACCCGTTTCCATGGGCCGGACCGGCACTAGGACCTGGGTGGGCTTAAGGCCCCCGAAGCCCGTAGTAAGCCTATATTATGCAAACGTCATTTCCTATTCATAACTGTGGATGCAAGTCCAATAATTTATTTCAGTTATGTATCACTAATACAGTTCATATATTTAATATGGACTTTTATTATTCATTTACAACCCAACTAGAATACAATTGCGGAACTCTACCTTTACATTTACATCGTCATTTCTATCATTAACAATCTTCTATAATTATTGTCTCAACTCCATAGGATTTTTCTTTCTTCTATTACCTGGAAAAAAAATAGGTACGCAGGGATGAGCGCCAAACTCAATGAGTAGGGTTAGATGACCCTCTCACCCCACACAATTACACAGATGCGAAAATATTTTTATTTGGTTATCGTTTAATTATATGATCATGCAGTTTGTCACACAAATGGCAATACAACAACAATCACAAGTATTATCACCTTCATATAATCACATCACGTGGAAATTAGTCAGTGGAGTCACCGAAACCCCCGATGAGCCGTCCTCCCACATGGCCCATCCTCTCACGTGTGCACCAGGGAGCCGATCCCCTATTCTGGCCGACCGGTCTAATCCTCACTTGACCAGCCCTCTCATTGTTTTTCCATTCTCTCTCCTTTTTTTTTTTTTTTTTTAAATACCAACAGGAGGCAACCCGGTCGTCTCCTTCAAATGTAGATCATCAGGCGCTCACAACAGGAGGCCACCCTGCGGGCTGCGATCAAACCTAGATTATCCGGTGCGCCCAAATAAAGAAGCCAACCTGTGGTTAACAGTAACGGTAACAGTAGGTGCACACGGGGGCGCCGATCTCCCATTTACCCAGCTAACAGTAATCAGTATCAGGATCCATATACAGTAACAGTCTCACAAACTCATGGTGACCCACCTCATCCCAATTCCACACAAACAAGGCACAACAATATCACAGCACAAGTAATCAAGCAATATTTAATATCAACAAATAGTGCATCACAATATGGCGATAATGCATGATAACATTTAACCGTGAATGCATGAATGCAGGCGGATGAGGCGAATTATCTAACACTACTCACAAATCTTTATTGTCTTCTAAGGGGACTGCCTTTCTAGCCACGTGCTTCCAGCCTTTGTCCTCGCATTTCGGAATTTTATAAACCTCTAAAATAAACAATAAAATTCTAAGTAAGAATTTTAAATTTGAAGATTCTATTTCATATTCGTTTACTAATTTTGGTTACCAGTCATTTAATTCACTTATTAATTTAAACTATATATATTTATAGATATATATATTGGGTTTCTTTATTTATTTATCACTCTAATACTCTTATTCTATATTTTTAATTTCTATAAATAATTTAATTTCTATAAGTAATTTAATTTCTATACTTAATTTTATTTTCTACCGAAATTTCGGCAGCATCTCCCCTAAAAATTAGACTATCCACCTGTTAAAATATCAACAATTTAACAAATATTCAACTCAATCCATACGGCCCATCCGTCGGGCAATTAATCAAATAAAATTTTTCCCATCCTCCTTCAATCTCAACATCCCCACACAACCAAAATTATAATATACAATAACATTATATCTAAACTACCTTAATCTACACTTTAATCCTATTAATATATCATTATCAAGGTTCCTTAATTAAATCAACACGAATGGAATTATACTAGAATTAAATCAACGCAAAATAAATTAGCTAATCACAAAACTAAGAAAAACATTCTAAAAATAGTCTAAAAATTAAATTTATATACCCAAAATCTTGCTGCCGGAATTGTTCGACTGGAAAAAGGGAGCTACGCGTGCCGGAACTAAGAGCAAGTGAGAGCAATGGCGTTGAGTCGACCAAACCAGGTTGCTGCGCTCACCGGAACTGCGAGCAGGTGGCGCGATGAGCTAGAGGAGGAGCTGGCGCTGCACGATCTGGCCGAGGGTAAGGCGGGACTGCTGGCGGAGCTGCTGCGGCGGCCAGTTGCGGCGAGGAGCACCGGTGGCACGCGATGGCGTGGGTGGCGCGGCTCTGCTGCTCTGTCTCACCAGAAATGCAAGCGCAGTGAAGAAAGGAAGAAAGAAAGAAAGAAAATAAAAGAAAGAAAAGAAAAAGAAGAAGAAGAAAGTGGAGGAGAAGGCTGTGGTGGTGCTGCGTACGGGTGGAGGCACAGAATGGTGTAGGGGAGGGTGAAGTATGCGCTGGAAATAGGGGGAGAAGGTTCTAGATGTGATTTGGGTGGGTTTGGGCTGGTTCGGTTTGATTCCGGTTCGATTTAGCCCAAATCTCGATTTTTACTTGATTTTTTTTTACTTTTCAATTGGTTTTCGATTCAGTTTATCACTGTACGAATTATTAATTTGCATTTAAATAATTAGATACATTTTCCACGCTATCAATTTATTAAATTTAAATGAAAAATCTTTGAAAATAAAAATTCGGGTTATTTCAACTGAGTTTTATACTCAGCGCGTTGATTTTATCATGCACAGGTTGGAGACTGTATTTGCTGCTTAAAGACCTGAATAGTAGCATCAGAGCAGAAAAGATCATTTTGGTAGTTGACTTAGTGTTTTATGTAACTAAGAATTATGGCATGTATAATTATTATATTTTTTTTTAGAGACTATGTAATTTGATTTATGACTTAAGCATGTAATCGTAAATTATTTGATGAATATTATAAAGTTAAGAAGTTATAGAAGTATAGTTGTGTTGTATTGATAATTTGGAGTAATGAGAGTTTGGAGTTGGAATTGGGAGTGTTTTGGTGTTCACATGTTTTATGAGCCAAGTTTTTAAGGGAAACTCTTGCAGTTTTTCTGTAGAACCTTCCCAAATCGTTTTTCTTAAAATAAATATACACTTTTATAACAAAATATTATTTTTTAAAATTTTAAATACTAAGTTACTTTTAATTCATAATATGATTATATGATTTTTATGTTAGTTAGAACGGTGCTTCCGGCACCGAATGTGGCATCCGCCATTGGGTCTCTCGGGATTGGGCGGTGGGTGTTACAAAAATAGTGCAAAGCTTATAATAAGAAGAAGTTGGAGAATAAGATAAGGGGCAGAGCCCATAAATATAATTTTCACAATAAATGGGGCAAAGAACACATCAAAGAGGCAGTTAGGAATAAACTGAGGTAAGCCCGCGACATGAAGCAATTCAGAATCAGTTAGGGCAAAGCCTACTACAATAAGCGATTCAGAATAAACTGGGGCAAGCCCACAGTATGAAGAAATCGAAGAACAAAATGGGGCAAAGCCTACAAAAAAGGAAAAAAAATAATAAACTGGGGCAAGCCCAAAAACAAGAGGTAGTTGAAGAATAAAATTGGGGAAGCCCATAATAAAGGGAACTAGAAGAATAAATAGGGGCAAACCCCATAAGAAAAGCTTCAAAGAATAAAACGGGGCAAAGCTCATAAAGAGAAGTTCCAAAGAATAAATGATGCCCTGGAGGTACGAGCTGAGCATTTGCCTACAAATGATGATAAGTGATCACATAAATTAGCAGGAGCACTTGCCTTTTGCCTTGTGGGGATACAAAAACTCCATCAGAATGCCAATCAGGGCAACACCCTCACTACAACATAAAGCATCTATACCCTCACTTTAAATTTCAATCTTTAAATCATTATGCGCTTTACTTTAATGCTCTTTAGTTTATGTAAATCTAACCCCTTTAACTTTAGTATTAAAACAGTCTAACATTAACATTCATCATTTTTGTCATTATCAAATGAATGTATGTCTTGCTTTTCTTGGATTGTTATTATTTTGTGTTTGTTATTCTTCATATTTGGATCATTGTTTTATTCATTGTGTTAAACTCAATGTAAAAGGTCCATAAGGATTGCTATTATTGCTTGAATGTAATATTATTTGGGTTTGGGAAATTTAGAGGGTTTGAGGATAGATTGTATTTTAGGATTGGTTTGTATTCTATTCTCCACACCTCCCCTTCTTTGGTTGGTTTATTTCATATTGTATGGATGAGATTGAATGTATGTTTGACATGTGCATAAAAGGTTTTACATCTTAATTTTTAGTTAATTGCGTTGTTAAATTATTTTGAGTTAATGGACAATTAGGAGGCCAGCTTAGCCGAGCGAAATGGGTGCCTAAAACCTTCTCATTTCATACCTAACTCTCGGACCCTATCTCTGGTTTAAAACCAGGTTAGTCGATTCCAAAGAATCGGCTAATTCAAGAATTTTTCTTAATAAGGGTGGCGACTCCAAAATAAAGCTTTTACCAAAGCAAGAGAACCTTTTTTCCGAGGATTAAACGGGTTTAATAAAAAGAAAACCATTTTTATTAAATAAGATAAACCAAGCCCATTCAATTCGATTCTTTCAAAATCTTTTTGGAAAAAATCTGCTGTTCTCAGCCTGTATAACATAAGAGCATATTACAATATTTTAGCATCTAATCTGTTTCATAAGCATACATGTTACATGTTATAACAATATCTCACAGTGCAAGTAATAATATAAACATTTTTGTAAATAACTTGCGTATGATATAACCATATAAGTTTTACAGTAATAACTTGCATGTCATGAAATCACATGACATTACTCTATAGGTAACTTGTGTTGAAAATAATCCCTCCAATATAACTATACTATCAATATCTTACTCATTAATTCAGATTATTGGGCCTTAACAATGACTCAGAAGAAGTAGAACATGTAACAAAATGGTGTCTAATAACAGTCAGACTAATATTGGCTAGTTAGCCTTTAACAGTAGACTTAGAGAGTCTTTCAGATACAGAGTCAGTAGAGTGCGTCCACTCGTCCTGAAGACACCCACGTGTCTATCTTATGATCATAGTGCAATCCAAATCAGATCTCAAAGCATGCTTTATTTTTAGAAAAAGATAACCATATTCTAGCAATTACTCAACCAAGACCACAGTAAGAGCCCATTAGTTCTTTTTAGATTGATCCAGTTTTATTCCATTTCCAAGTACCAACCACACAATCCAAATATCATACAACACATATAATAAGCCAGCGTACCTGATTGCAACTTGCTTATCATGCATAGAAGCTCACAAGCATTATATAAATCCAAAACATTCATTCTCATACATGTTCCCAAGTATTAATTCCATGTCCATAAGATAGATAGCTCAAGTAATTCAATTAAGATTGCATCATACCACACTTATCTCAGATCAACATTTCTAAAGATGTCAAGTAAGTAAACGTACCTGGTGCTTAGCATTAAGCTCCCAAAACATAATACCTAATTAGCATTATCGAACCATAGTCAAACAAAGCTCAAGCTTAATCACATTCCATAATGGTTCTTAAGTCAAACAAGTCAATGTCTCAATAACAAAGTCCTAGTATGTCATCTAACCACTCATTTATATGCAAACAAGCATAATCATACATCAATTTTAACTCATGCAACCTATAATTCAAGTCAAACATAAGTCATAACCTAAGGACATGGTTCGACCAGTCCTAAAGCACTAGGGTACATACTCCCTTTGCTAAGTTTGTTCTTACAATTGCCTTATTCTAACATCTAATTACACATTAGTTCATTCAATTGCATGTCCAAAAAATCACTTAGACTTAAATCCCCAATTAAGCATCAACACTCAATTACAAACCCTAATCGTGTTTATATAAATCAAGCCATCATAAAGATCCTTTCATCAATATGTTTAGTCATGTTTACAACTTAATCAATGCTTAGGTTATCATATGAATTTATAGCCTCATTCGGAAAAGGTTTTAAAGAAAATTTCCTCATAGACATCATATATGCATTTTATGGTGTTTAAGCATTATCTGAAGGTCCAAAACATAACACTTTACGAAAGCGAGAGCAAAGAGCATGAGCAGGGAGTGCTAGATAGCATGGTTGTGCTAGAAAAGCACATATCAGACCAATAGTCAGGAGAAAGCACGGGCTGGGCGTATTAGACAGCGTGGCCGTGCTAGAAGGCCAATTTCAGCACACACATAGGTCAGTAATGAGCACGGCTGCGCATGCTAAGCAGTATGGCCGTGCTATCTGGGTTTTCCAGCTATGAAATTTTACCACTTTAAAGCCTTTAAACATAGCATATCACACTCTTCATCTCAAAACCAAACATTTGTACTTAAACCACTTTCAAACATGCCAAATAAGAATAGAAACACTCAAGAACATTAACATCTCACTCACAACACCAAATTTATTCAAGATAATAAAATTCACAACACTCCCAAGACATTCTCATAATCTCAGTCACATAAACATTAATGTAAGAAAATCAAATTAATCACATATACTTGTTGAGCACTAACCTCAAAATTGCACAACAGTGAACTCTATTGCAAATTTAGGCCTTCCGTTTGCCCTTATCAACTTTAGAAGGTTCACCTTCCCCTATGGGCATGAAATCCAAAAACAAAACATAATAAAACAACCATAAGAGATTGGGAATCTCCTAATAACATTGAGCCCAAAAATATACTCAAATAAGCAAACAAAATGCGGATTGCAAAACGGAAGGTTACCTTGATCACGTAATGTCTTCTACGATCACAGGCTAATTGCACCTTAATCTACTAGTTTCAATTCACTATTCTGATATTAATAACTCTCTATTTGTTATTTTATTGCAGATTTTAATGGTGGAAGTCATAGAAATGGAAGAAGAGCTTCCTATTCTCTCTTTCTTTTCTCTCTTGTGCGTGTGTGTGTGTGAAGAGGGGCAACACTCTCTTCTCAAAAGAGGGTGTTGACCACTCTTTTAGTTCAGGTTAAAATATTTTTTTTTTCCTTTTTGTTCCCCAAAATGGCCCATTATTAAATAAGCCCACTTATTTAACAAAAACCCATTTAATAAAATACCCACAATAGAATATCAATAAATATAATTAAACTATATTTTAACAAATAATTCCTTTAATAATAATAGTTATCAATAAATCATATTTAAAAATCAAATCCCAATAATCAATACTAAGTACCAAATTAATTATTTTAATGCCTAATAAATAGAGAAAAATCATATCAATTTAAGAAAAATATTCTAAAATCAATTTAACACCATCAATTCCAAATATATAGATGCAATTAGAACTACATCACATTAAATTCCATAACTCTGCTTCCTAAGGCACAACTTTACAATTCGCAATCTAGAAATCATTTAATGCATGAACGATCAAACAAATAACATGCAATGCATGAATCACAATCAAGGGTCAATAATTATGAAGATAACTTATCCGAATTGAAATTTATACCAAAACCCCAATTTGGTACCAATTAGCAATCCAGTAAACTATTATTCATAATTTCAGAAATTAGGTATTACATCTCAATTTAAAATATCAAACTGGCAATCTTTCTTCAAATCATGCAATATATCGAAGTATGAAATGAAATCAACATTCAATTTACACTTCTCCTTCAAGCTCCCATTTTCATATGTTCTACAATGTGCAAAATCAAAGTAGCTCCCGTAATGGTACTTAATTATTTTTCCATCAACATTTCCTAAAAAAGAAAGTTAGTTTTATAATTTTGAAATATTAAAAAGTAACTACGTCTTAAGAAATTATAAGCACAAGTTGGATATTTACCATGACAATTAATTTCATGTATTGATTGCATGGACCAACATTCAATTTCATGTGACTGAGAAGCTACCTAAAATTCATGAGCTACAACATTTTCAATGATACTTTCCTTATCAGTATTATTGCATTTTTCTTTTAGTTTTTCGTGAACTCCAACGTCTAGCCATGATTTTCGCTAGTCCTACATTAAAATATATTAGCGTTAACACATAAAAAAAAGAATTTAAATGACTCAATAAAATCTATTAAAGAAATTCAATAAAATATATTAGCAGGAACACATGATAAAAAATATTGTGTCTCTAATTATCATCAAGTCACTCCCTATCTCTAATATAATTTTGATCCTTCTATCTTTAACCAATTTCAAGTTTTTCTTTCATGCAGGTTATATGCATTCTCTTCAATTATTTCTGGCGGCATGCATATATATACATCAACAATTGCTTAAAGGTAATATTTCATCGTAATTTCTTAATTAATCATCTTTGACAACATTATAAGTATTTAAATTAACGATGATGGAAAACATCTTATTTTACAATAGTTACAAAATTATGCAATTAATAATGGAAAGCATCTTGCTTTACAAAAGTTATAGAGTTATTGGGGATTCCCTGCCATATGTTATACATATAACGAAAAGGAATCATAATTAGAAAATTGATGTAGTGATTAAGTGCATTGAATGCAGAATGCCATGTTCTCGGATTTATTAGCCGAAGCCTACTGGATTCAAGCAGTAAACAAGGAGATCCGAAAATATAAATATTGTAATTGTAAAACTTAGTACAGAAAGTCCAGAACGAAGTTTGTACGAAATCAAATCAAATATTAATAACATAAATAAAAACCTAATTTTGAATCTTATTTCATCCAATTTCATAGAATTTGTACATAAATAAAAATTAAATTCATTTGATTGCATTCTCTTCAATTCTTGGACCACACACAGTAGTGAAACAATATAGCTTAATTGTAACACCCACCGACCAATCCCGGAGAACCAGACGGCGGATGCCACAATCGGTACCGGAGCACCGTCTTATGTCACTTATTAAAGCTAGATCACAAATTAGAAGTGGTTAAATTTTCATAAGGAGGCAACTAATTAACATTTTTTTTTTTTTTTACGAAAATAATGTTTAAGGAAACTCCTACGAAAATTTCGCAAGAGTTTCCCCTAAAAATAACTTGCCACACAAAGAAAATATACACACTTCCAAATTTTCTCCAAACCCCCAAAACTCCAATTCAATACAACATACCACAAGCACTTCTAAATATCCATCAACATACGCATAATATTCTAAACATATTCTTTTCAAGGAATCTATAATCATCATACACCAAAAATATAATAAGATGTTATTTCCTTAAATAATCATAACTCTTAATACATTATAAACTTATTATATCCAACCTCCACAATACAATATTTATATACATGCCAAAAATCACCATTTACAAAATATCCTACCCAAAATGTGATATCTACTCTGATGCTACTCCTCTGGTCTTGAAGAACACCCTCCGCTCCTAACCTGCTCATGATAAAAATCAACGCGCTGAGTGGAAGACTAAGTGGTGCTAAATAACCAACAATTTAATTAACAAGAATAGCCAAGGAAAATCTTACATTACTCAACTATATAAATACCAAAATCGCATTCATTTAATTCAAATATTTTGAAAGCAATGAGAAGATTATAAATACAAATATGTCTTCATTCTTTTATAGCAACAATAAAATTTCATTTTTTTTTTTTGTTAAGGCTTGTACTCATGCAGAATGAACATAAGCAGATTTGATCGTGGCCTATATTAGCGCCACCCCCATCACATACTCGTGGCCTATGAAAGCACCACCGTGGCCTATGAAAGCACCACTCCCATCACACAATCGTGGCCTATGAAAGCACCACCCCATCACACAAATAAGCACGTCCGCCTATTTATAAGGGCTGATAACCCTAGCATATGATCATAGCTTCACAATAACAAAATCCATCTCATCATACCACGTCTCAATCATGCATAGTAGAGCCCAAATCAAAATCATTCTTTCACAAAAGCAATAATTCTTAATCAAAACCTCTTCATTTCTTAATACTCATCAATTCAAAATTTTTACTCAAAACACTATAGATATATATAGACTTAATATAGTATAAAAGTACATAAATCAAGAACTTTTCAGCATTTTCATAAACTTGACCTTTGCTGGGTTTTTAACACATAATTTCAGTTATGGGTCTCCAAATTGAATGAAATCAGATTCATTAGAAAGCTAAGACAAAATGCTACAAATGTTCAGAAGGGACCACAGCCCAGATCAAATGGGAAAATAGCAAACAAAAGCTAGGAACACAGACCAACAGATCAGACCTGATTCAGCAGAACCAAGTCCAATGTTTCTTGAATTCCTACTTAACCAAACACTCAAATGAAACCAATCCAGAACGAGAGAAGTCTCAAGACACAGGGCAACAACTTTTATGAATAATTCAGAGCCTAATATTGTCATTATAGTGGTCAAAATGAGTACTCAATTTAGTGATGCATGTAGCCCGTCACAACAGAGTCAGTTTGGGTGTTTCAGCCATAAGTTGAGCTATGTATCTCCAAATTGGACAAAAGAGGATGGGTTGGAAAGATAAGAAGTAAAGCTAAAACTTTTATGGAGAACATAAGAGGTTATTTTGCCATTTGAGTTGTCAAAATGGACAATCATTTCGGATATACAGGTAAGACACCATAACAGAACCAGTTTTGGTATTTAAATCATAAGTTGAGCTAAAAGTATTGGAATTAGACATATGAATATGTTTTGGAAAGCTGAGAAATAGAGCTATAACTTTTATGAAGAAGTCAGAAACAAATGGGAAGTATAAAGGGGTCGAAAATGAGTTCCAATCCCACTGCAGAACATATCTAACATTAAAATTCATCCATTTAACCAAAACATACAAAGTTCCCAAAATATATTCAAAACCCTAACCATGTAAATACAACTTAAACAAGTGAAAGTAATAGGGCACTAACCTTATTAACAAGCTTGAATAAGCTTGGAAAGCCTTACTCCTTGGCTTTCTCTTTACCCTTTGAGGATGGTTCTCCAACCTCTTCAAAGTATGAGAAATCAACATTAAAAGCAAAACTTGACAAAAGAAATAGTTGGAGCATGATTTAATGCATCAATAACATGTCTAAACCATGAATTCTACTTAACAATTCACAAAACTCAAAAACCACAACTTACTTGCTTTAATGGTAACTTCACTTCTCTTTGCTTTTAATCACCAATCTCAACTTCTACTACTTAATTCTTAAGAATTAAGTCCTATTCTATGGTTTAATTAGGTAGTTTGGTGGTAAATTTGGAGGTAAGAAGAAGAAGAAAATGAAAGAAGAAGGAAGAAGATGGAAATGGCGTGGAGAAGGAGAAGAGAAGAAAGAAAATAACTTTAAGGTGCCAAAGTCAAATTTGACTTCTTAATTTCATGCCAAATGTGTGGCTAAGATCAAGTCCTAAGTAATCTCATCCAATGGCTCTAAATATTCCTCAAATAATTCTCTTCTACTTCTTATTTAACTCCACCAATTAATTAAATTAACTCCACTAAAATAATTCCTCATTTATTTCTTAATATACCACACTAGAAATATTATGCATTTAATACATAAACTCTCCAATAATATTCATGAAATATTTTCTACCCGCCTAAATCATACAAACATGCTCCAAAAATAGTAAATAAAATATTAAATAGGCATAGTAATTTTTCCGGACTAAAATAATATCAAGTCTCGGACCGATAGTACTATTCACAGATCGGTAAATCACTATTACCAACACTAAAAGAAAATCAGTCTGTTACATTAATTGGATGGAACTAGTTTTGTGAATCCATTATTATGAATGATTAAGAACTAAAACAAAGTACTGGCGTGTAGTTTTGTCAAAGTATAAAGAAGTATAGTTTTAAAGCGAGAAAAATTAGTACTTATCAGATTGTCAAGGCAAAAATTTCAATAATGTTGAACGAAAAATTAACATCAAAATTTAAAGCATTGTGATGAAATTGGCGTACTAGAAAGATTTTCATTTTTTGATGACTAAAAAATAAAATAAAATCGAGTTTGGTTTATTTTAATTTAAATAAATTGATTTTCATTTTATTAAACTCGCTTTAATGTCCTCAAGTAGGTGACCTTTTTTGAAAAATGGATTTTTTAGAAAGAAAACGACTCTTACTTGGTAAGAGCCTTATTTTAGAGTCACCATCTTCTTTAGGGAAAACATCACTAATTAATTATTTTTTTCAGTTTTAACTAGAGACTGGGTAAGGGAATTAGGTTACGGTCATGATAGGTGTTAGGCACCCAGACTTGGTTAGAAATCGACCTCCTTCGTTATCCATTCATTCACAATTTTGATAATATGACTAACTTTAATTGAGATGTAAAACATGTTTTTATGCATTTTTGTGAAAATATGGCAATCAAGCACATTGATATCCAAATATGGCATGTTAATAAGGCAAAGAAAAGGAGGGAGGAGAAAAGAGTACAACCTATCACCTAATTTACAATCTACCCTTTAACCCATTACAATTTCCCAACCCATAAATAATACAATCAAGTAATTAATAGGACCTATTAAGATCCTTCACATAATGCCCAAATAACATGAAAGTAATAAATACTAAAAGAAGCAAAACATAAGCAAACACTAACATTCATAGAACATTAATTACAACAATATTCAATCATAACAATTAACATAATGGTAATGTGGATGTTAGAATGGTTAAATGGTCAAATCTAAAGTTTGGAGGGTTAGCACAATAATAAATAAGAAGCATAAATGTAAAATACTTAAAAATGTAAATGATAGGAATTTAAAGTGCATAAAAGTAAAAGACAATAAATTAAAAGGCATTATTTAAAAGTTAACAAAAGATTTAGATTCAAAACTTTGATGTTCATCATGGGTGATGAACAAATATGACTATCACCACCTATTTCTTATTTTTTATTTTGTTAATGGGGAAATAGATGAGTTTTAATCGCAGTCTAAGCAAAGTGGCTTAGTGCTAAACTTGAACGAATCCCAAATCAAGGTTATTTTACTACATTAAAGGGTTTGGTGTCAAAAATAATTAATAGCTGTGCGCCACTAGAAATGGTGTGCATCACATGTAGTGGTGTGCGGGTCTTGCCATGATCAGAAGTCCAGAAGCAGGTTTATTATTCTGTTTGGCTGGCCTTAGTGGTGTGCACCATACGTAATGGCGTGACACCATTACTCTGTGGCATGTGCTACTTCTAGCACAGTCAGAAGAACTTGGTTGTGTAGACGCTCAATTTTTGCCCCTAAAAGGTTGAGTAATAATAACCTTTTTCGACATAAAATTGAATTGGGACTCCAATCCCTTTGATTCATGGATCATTTGTCCGTGGTTAAGATAATCTAGTCATTTGAACATTTTTACTTTTTTGGGTTTCAGGGCATTTCACATGGAAACCAGGTCGTGGAGCACTTCGGGTTTGCTCGGTATGTCTCCCAGTGCTCGACTTCATTTTGCATGCCAGCCGGTTTGATTTGATAAAAATGGGCTCGCTCAATTTTGGGGCCCGCCAATGGCATTTTCCACCTAAGCCTAAAATAGAGCAACATTCCCCATTTGCCTATAAATAGGGCATTGGGAAATGTGCAAGGACAAATTTTTGGACTTAAGGGGAAACTCTTGAATTTTTAAAACTCAAGGATTTGAATCTAAGAAAATTTTTGTTTTCTCTTGGATTCGAGTTGTTTAGACAATCATTTTTCTAGAAGACTTTCCCCTATTAAGTGTTTAGATTCTCACAAACACTCAGATTAAAGTTAATCTCGAATCCTTTGGTTCAAGATCAAAGCTTTGTGGATCTTTGATTCTTTTTCCCAAATATCTTTGGATTTCTCCAAGCAAAGGTAACCCTTGAGAGCCCTTTACCTTTTCCTCATCTTTTTCTTTTATTATGGTGTGTAAGTACACCTTCTTAATACTGATTGGGAGAGAAATCAGTGAACAACTAGAAAGCCTCTGATTGTGTTAAAAGTGGTGCACGCCACTAGGTAGGGCCTCCAAGCCACTACGTGTGGCGCAGGCAACTTCTTCCCCAGTCAGAATACTCTAAGCTCATGCTCCTACATCTTTTGATTAGGGCAAGGTCAGCACGCCACATGCAATGGCACACGCCACTTCCCTAATGGAGCATAGACCTTCATTTCAGAAGCCCAAAAACATGAAAATCAATAAAACAAAGACTTAAAAGTTAATTTTGTGACGCTCCAATCAAGGTAAGGTCTGCATGCCACTACGTGTGGCGCGTGTCGCTTTTATTGGTGCACAAACCTTCAGTTCAAAGGTCCATAATGCAGAAATTAATAAATCAATCCTGAATCAGAATTCCATTGAGTCAAGCATGGAAGTTTCTTATTCCGGATCCCGATTTCAACTTGTCATGGACTGAATGAACACTAGATTAACAAGAAATGAGTAGTGACAAGTATATTTGTTCATCAACCATGATGATCATTAAGGCTTTGAACCCAAACCTTGTTTAATCTTAAAATTCTTGCTTTAGTTTCCTGTCCTTTAAGTTTTCACACCTTTTTATTACTGTCCTTTTCTTTTATGCATTTTTATTCGTTATCCTTTAACTATTGTTGGGCTAACCCACTAAATAATGGTTATGAACATGAACATTCATTATCTCATCATTTTGAATGAATTTATGTTTGTTTTTTATCCTGTTGATGTTAGTATAATTCTGTGATTGTCACTATTTATGCAAGTACTTTTATATTAAGCTTTATGTAGGAGTCCATAATGGATTCCACTAATTATTTATTTGTAATAAATAGTTTGGTTGAAAAATTCTAATGGGTTAAACGGGTAGAATGTATTTTAAGAAGAGGTTGTGTAACACCCGCCGCCCGATCCCGAAAGACCCGACGGTGGATGTCACATTCGGTGCCGGAGGCACCGTCCTAACCTACATATAAATCAAACAATCATATTATGAATTAGAAGTGCCTTAGTATTCACAAGTTTAGCAAGTAATAGTATTCTGTTTTGAAAATGATTTGGGAGAATCCTACAGAAAAACTGCAAGAGTTTCCCCTAAAAATAGAAGTTGCCAAACATATGAATACAAAGCACTCCCAAATTCAAACTCTAAACCCCATCAAACTCCAATAACAACACAATAGCACTTCTATAATTTCATAACTCCATAGTTCCTCAATAACATTATAATATTCATCACTTCAATACATTCATTTAAATATATCAACTTCTAATGTTCTAACCATTAAATAAGTCCAAGTTTTATCTCCCAATATATATACACCAAAATAATTTACAATAACATGCTTAAGTTATAAATGAAATAATACAGTCTCCAAAAATGTAATACTTATACATGCCAAAATTTTTAGTTACATAAAATACTAATCAACTACTAAAAGATCTCTTCAACTCTGATGCTACTCTTCAGGTCTTTAAGCAGCAAGCACAATCTCCAACCTGCGCGTGATAAAATCAACGCGCTGAGTATAAAACTCAGTGGTGCTCATAAAACACAACAAACCAATGTTGTGATGACAACATACTTAAAAACAATCATTTATATACATAAAATCATTAAATTTGAACATGCAGTACATATGCACACCAACACATCATGCTTTAGAAATTCATTTGATATCATAAATAAGTTGTGGTAAATTAAGAGTTATTAACATAATGTGATCTTATTTATTTCACTTCCTTAAAAATATCGTATAAGGGCTCACATACACTTAGGAGAAAAAGAAGCAGATAAGTTTTTATAGCTTATTCATAATGGCCTTAGGTCGCCAACCTTTTCATAACATATAGAGCGCGTCCGCCCTAACATAAGACACCCACGTGCCTAGCATATGATCATAGATTCTTATCATAATGGCATCAAATGCCGAGCATGCTCATCATACATAATAAAATCAAATCATGCATCAAATCCACACCAAGTATATTAGAGCCCAAAAACATTTCTCATAAAATTCATTTTCTTTAGTCTTCTCATAATAAAAACTTAATTTAAACTTAAGTAATTCATAAAAATTCTCATACTTAAACAAAATGACTTAACATAGAAAATTTCCAGCATAAAAATAACATGGACCTTTGCTGTGTTTTTAAAACATAACCGGAGCTATGGGTCTCCAAAGTAAATGAAATTAGAGTCGTTAGAAAGCTAAGAAAAAATCCTACAAATGTTATGAAGGATCACAGCCCAGATCAATATGGAAGATAACAAAACAAAGCTAGGAAAACAGACTGACAGACCAGACCTGATTCAGCAGAACCAAGTCCATTGTTTCTTGAATTCCTACTAAACCCCACACTCAAATTAAACCAATCCAGAACGAGAGAATTCTCAAGACACAGGGAAACAACTTTTATGAAGAACTCAGAACCTAATCTTGTCATTATAGCGGTCAAAATGGGCACTAAAGTCAGTGATGCATGTGGCCCGACACAAACAGAGTCAGTTTGGGTGTTTCAGCCATAAGTTGAGTTATATATCTCCAAACTGGACACAAGAGGATGGGTTGGAAAGCTAAGAGATAGACCTACAACTTTTATGAAGGACTCAGACACAAATGAAAATTATAAAGGATCGAAAAATGGTCCTAAATCTCACTCAAAATCTCATTTTTTCCCAAATTCAGTTTACTTGAGCCATGAAAGGAACATGAACCACAAAGATACAAGGTAGAAATGTCTACCACAACATAAATACTCATCAAACATCATCCAAGAGCATGTAATGGCAACCAAAATTCAACAAACCAATCATTTCATACAAAATCTCAAAATATACACATAATAGCATAAAGGCACAAAATCAAAATTTGAGTAAGGTAAGTGTGTTTATGAACACTAACCTTCAAAACAAGCTTTAACAAGCTTTAATCAAAGCTTCTCAAGCTTTGGTCTTGCCTTTATCCTTATTAGAAGGCTCTCCACCCTCTACATGGAAGAAACTCAAAATCAAACAAAGAAAACAAAAAAAAGAAGTAATTGGAGCATGATTAAGCATGTATATGCTAAAAGACAACTCTAAATCCAAAAATAATTCACTTATCATAAAATCACTTACTTGACCCAAGTAGGAAAATCACCAAATTCCTTGAAATTAGTCACCAAAGATTACTTCTCTAGCTTCACTCTCTAAGATTTATGCCTTAAATCAAGTTGGATGGGTGTTTACTAAGTAGGAATTGAAGAAGAAGAAGAAGAAGAAGAAGAAGAAGAAGAAGGAGGAGAAGAAGGAAACGTGTATGGAGAAGAAGAAGGCAAAAGTTGGTGCTCAATAATTGATAGTTGCTTTATTAAAGCAACTAAGGGGGTATTTTGGTCTTTTCTCCAAATTGGAGGGTATTTTGGTCTTCTCTCCAAATATTCTCCAATTAAATTCCTTCAAAATATTATTTATCTCCACAAAAGTCTCTAATTTATTCCATAAAAATAATTCCTCAATTTTCCTCCATAAAAAAAAATAATTGCTCAAATTTCCTTACTTAATATAACACCATAATTCACTATTCACTGAGTATCTAAATTCTCCAAAAATATTCCTTACTTACTTTCTACCCATAAAAACCATGCATACATGCTCCAAAAATGTTAAATAAAATATAAAATATAAATAGTAATTTTTCGGACCAAAAATAATACCAACTTTCGGGCCGGAGGTACTATTCACAGACCGGTAAATTACTATTAAAACACAGGAAAAAATGGGGCATTACAGTTCTCCTCCCCTTAAAGAATGTCGTCCTCAAAATTCACCTGAATTAAACAACTGAGGATGTTGTTGTCTCATAATCTCTTCACTTTCCTAAGTAGCTTCTTCGGTCTTATGGTTTCTCCAAAGAACCTTTACCAATGGAATTCTCTCATTCCTTAGTTCCTTAATTTCCCTAGCAAGTATCCTCATTGGCTCTTCCTCATAAGTTAAATCTGGCTCTATAGTCACAGATTCCACTGATATTACATGTGATGGGTCGGACCGATACCTCCTCAACATAGATACGTGGAAAACATTATGTATCCTATCCAGGTCTGGTGGTAAAGCTAGTCTATAGGCTAATGGACCCACACGCTCAATGATCTCATATGGACCAATGAACCTAGGACTAAGCTTACCTTTTCTTCCAAATCGCAATATCTTTTTCCACGGAGATACCTTACCTTATCTCCCACTGCATACTCTATATCCTTCCTCTTCAAATCCGCATAAGATTTCTGACGATCTGAAGCTGCTTTCAATCTATCTCTGATAATTCTGACCTTTTCCTCTGTATCCCGAATCAAATCTGGACCTACCATCTTGCCCTCACTCAATTCTGACCAACATAGTGGAGTCCTACATCTCCTACCATATAGTGCTTCAAAGGGGCCATCTGAATACTCGACTGATAACTGTTATTGTAGGCAAATTCTACAAGTCGAATGTACTTCTCCCAACTGCCCTCAAACTCAATAGCACAAGCTCTTAACATATCCTCCAAAATCTGAATAACCCGCTCTGACTGACCGTCTGTCTGAGGATGAAAAGCTGTGCTGAAATTCAGCTTAGTACCCAGGGCCTCATGTAGCTTCTTCCAAAATCTAGAAGTAAATCTCGGATCTCTATCTGAAATGATGGAAGAAGGAACCCCATGTAATCTCACTATCTCATCTATATACAGCTCTGCATATTGCTTCATGGTGAAGTCGGTCCTAAAAGGAAGAAAGTGTGCTGACTTAGTTAATCTGTCAACTATTACCCATACAGCATCTTTCTTTTTAGGAGTTAAAGGCAATCCAGTCACAAAATCCATACTAACCTTATCCCATTTCCACTCTGGAATAGAAGTAGGGTGTAACAAACCAGAAGGAAACTGATGCTCTGCTTTCACTTGCTGGCACGTCAAACACCTCGACACATAATCTGTGATATCCCTCTTCATCGCCGGCCACCAATACTGTGATTTCAAATCCTGATACATCTTATTACTGCCAGGATGCATAGCATAGGGACTACTATGAGCTTCCTTTAAGATACTCTTCCTCAGCTCTGAAATTTTAGGCACACAAATCCGATCCCCAAAGTACAAGCAGTCGTCATCTTTAATCATAAATCTCTTTTTCCTTCCATCTCTGACTAGGTCTTTCCATAAGGCAATTGTCTCATCATCCTTCTGTGCATCTCGAATCTGCTGAAGTAGACTAGGTCTAATCATAAGCTCTGCCATGAGTGCACCATTACTAGCTACAGATAATTGCGTATTCATAGCACGTAAAGCAACCAAGGACTTCCTACTAAGTGCATCTGCTACCACATTACCTTTACCCGGATGGTAATCAATGGTGAAGTCATAGTCCTTAAGTAGCTCTAACCATCTGCGCTGTCTCAGATTAAGCTCCTTTTGAGTAAGCAGATACTTGAGACTCTTATGATCCGTATACAGATGACATTTCTCACCATACAAGTAATGCCTCCAAATCTTCAAAGCGAAGACTATAGCTGCTAACTCCAAATCATGTGTAGGGTAGTTCTTCTCGTGTGGTTTAAGCTGTCTAGAAGCATAAGCAACTACCTTGCCCTCCTGCATAAGCACACAACCCAATCCATTATGTGAAGCATCACTATACACATCATACGGTTTACCCGAAACTGGCTGTGTCAACACTGGAGCCTCAGTAAGCATCATCTTAAGCTTCGCAAAACTATTATGACATTTATCATTCCACTCGAATCTGACATCTTTTTGAAGAAGCCTAGTCAAAGGAGCCGCAATGAGAGAAAATCCCTTGACAAATCTTCTATAATAACCAGCCAATCCTAAGAAACTCCGAATCTCTGTCACATTCTTAGGTGGCTTCCATTCAAGCACTGCCTCTATCTTCTTCGGATCAACTCTAATACCCTCAACAGAAATAATGTGACCCAAGAAAGCAATCTCAGACAACCAGAATTCACACTTACTCAGCTTAGCATACAACTGTCTCTCTCTCAATATCTGAAGTACAATTCTCAAATGGTGATCATGATCCTCTCTAGTCCGAGAATATACCAAGATGTCATCAATGAACACAACCACAAACTGATCTAAATAAGGATGAAAGATCCGGTTCATCAAATCCATGAACACTGCAGGAGCGTTAGTCAAACCAAACGGCATTACCAAGAACTCATAGTGACCGTAGCGTGCCCTGAAAGCAGTCTTAGGTACATCTGATGCCTTCACCCTTAGCTGATGATAACCTGATCTCAGATCTATCTTCGAGAATACACTAGCTCCTCTCAACTGATCAAACAAATCATCTATCCAAGGCAATGGATACCGATTCTTCACAGTAACTTTGTTAAGTTGTCTGTAATCAATACACAATCTAAGTGATCCTTCCTTCTTCTTTACAAACAATACTGGAGCACCCCACGGAGATACACTAGGACGAATAAACCCCTTATCAAGCAATTCCTGAATCTGTATCTTCAACTCTTTCAACTCAGCAGGCGCCATCCGATATGGAGCAATGGATATCGGTGCAGTACCAGGCATAACCTCAATACCAAATTCAACCTCTCTCTCAGGAGGTAAACCAGGCAACTCCTCTGGAAACACAACCGGAAAATCACATACTGTGGGTATATCATGGACACTAGGAGATTCTGACTCTGGAGCAAGTACACAGGCTAAGTAGGCCTCACAACCATGCTGGATCAATCTTCTAGCAGTAGAAGCAGAAATAACATTAGAGAGGTAATCCGACCTCTCACCCACAACTACAATCTCCTCACCAGATGAAGTCTGGAGTGTAATCCTCTTAAGTCTACAATCAATCATAACTCCATGTCTAGATAACCAATCCATACCCAAGATCACATCAAACTCCCGGAAAGGCAACTCTATTAGATCTCCCAGAAACACATGGCCATAGATTACCAATGGACAATCTGTATACACCCGATTAACTACGACACTATGACCTAAGGGATTAGTAACCTCAATACTATGCTCTAACATATCAGCATGCATATTACCCAATCTACCCACATATATGCCTAAATATGAATGAGTAGAGCCAGGATCAATCAAAGCATATACAGAAATATCAAAGAGAGAGAATGTACCAATGATAACGTCTGGGGCATCCTGCTCCTCCCTAGTCCGGATAGCATACGCTCTGGCAGGTGCTCTAGACTCAAGTTTTTCCACTGTCTCTGAAACTGGCCTCTGACTCCCAGTACCTCCTGTATCACCACGGCCTCTGCCCCTGCCTCTCGAAACATAAGGAGCTGACCTCCCTACCTGAGGAGCTGCACTAGCCAAAGTCATAGGGCAGTCTCAAAGCAAATGCTCTGTAGACCCACATCGAAAGCATGCCCCAGAAAATCTCCTACAAACCCCGGGATGCTTCTTTCCACACTGAGGACATGGCGGAATATCAATCCATGTAGCACCTCCACCACTAGCAACAGATGTGGTCTGTGGAGCTACTCTGCCATGAGTACCCTGTCCATGTCTCTGAATAGGTCTAGACCAGGTCTGTGATGGACCCCTGTGCCTCTTACTACTAGACTGAGCCCCAGAAGTCTGTCCAGATACCATACCCTGAACCCTCTTTTGTTGACCCTGCTGACTCCGTTGCCTCCTAACCTGCTGCTCATTCCTCACTTCCTCAAG